>NW_027260806.1:0-27500 GCF_045791955.1 Oncorhynchus clarkii lewisi
CCCACCCACCCCTCAAACCCACAGCCCCCACGCCTCAAACCCACAGCCCCACAGCCCACCCACCCCTCAAACCCACAGCCCCCACCCCTCAAACCCACAGCCCCCCACCCCTCAAACCCACAGCCCCCCACCCCTCAAACCCACAGTCCCCCACCCCTCAAACCCACAGCCCCACTTGCTGCTGTGATGACACTTTCTGATATTTCACCCAATAGATATCGGGGTTCATCACAGTTAGATTTGTGTTTGAATTTCTCACTGAGTCTGTCCATAGTAAAGTCACACTTGTTGTTTGTGTACATGGATTTTATAATGTCTTGTGTTTTTCCCCCAACACCACTTTCCATCAACTTGCATAGCAGACCTTCATGACAAATTGAGTCAAAAGCTTTTATGAAATGAACAAAGCATGAGAAGACTTTGCCTTTGTTTTGATTTGTTTGTTTGTTAATTAGGGTGTGCAGGGTGAATACGTGGTCTGTCGTATGGTAATTTGGTAAAAAGCCAATTTGTTTTCACAGAGGAAATGCAGGAATCGGCTGTTAATTATAATGCAGCAGATTTCCCCAAGGTTTCTGTTGACACATCTCCCACGGTAGTTACAGGTGTCAACTTTTCTCCACTTTTGTGGATTGGGGTGATCAGTCCTTTGTTCTAAATTTTGGGCAAGAGGCCAGAGCTGAGGATGATGCTAAAGAGTTTAAGTATAGCCAGTTGGAATTTGTGATCTGTATTTTTTATCATTTTGTTCATTTCATTTCATTCTACACCACAGGCCTTTTTGGGTTGGAGGGTTTGTATTTTGTCTTGTAGTTCATTCAATGTAATTGGAGAATCCAGTGGGTTCTGGTCGTCTTTAATAGAAGATTCTAAGATTTGTATTTGATCATGTATATGTTTTTTTTGCTGTTCGTTTTTTTTTTATGGCCAAAAAGATTGGAGAAGTGGTTTACCCATACATCTCTGTTTTAGTGATTCACTATAGTGAAGGCTCAGGTTTACCCATACATCTCTGTTTTAGTGATTCACTATAGTGAAGGCTCAGGTTTACCCATACATCTCTGTTTTAGTGATTCACTATAGTGTAGGCTCAGGTTTTCTGCGTCTCTATGTCTTTGGTTGGATAGGTTTCTCAATGTCTTTTTCTTAGATTTTTGCATTCTTCATCAAACCATTTGTCATTGTTGTTACTTTTGTTAGGTTGTCTGCTTGAAATGCTTGATTTGATAGGGAAGCTGAGAGGTCAAATATACTGTTTAGGTTTGATAGGGAAGCTGAGAGGTCAAATATACTGTTTAGGTTTGATAGGGAAGCTGAGAGGTCAAATATACTGTTTTGATTTGATAAGGAAGCTGAGAGGTCAAATATACTGTTTAGGTTTTCTACTGCCAAGTTTACACCTTCTCTATTTTAACTAGTCAGTTAAGAACACATTCTTATTTACAATGACGGCCTACCCCTGCCAAACTCGGACAACGCTGGGCCTATTGTGCGCCGCCTTATGGGACTCCCAATCACGGCCGGATGTGATACAGCCTGGATTCGAACCAGGGTCTGTAGTGATGCCTCTTGTACTGAGATGCAGTCCCTTAAAACACTGCGCCGCTCGGGACTAATATAGTGAAACATTTTTTCCAGGAAGTTGTCTAAAAGGGATTTAATTTGCTGTTGCCTAATATATTTTTGGTAGGTTTCCATGCTAATTCCCCCAAACCCCCATATCTTCCTCCCCCCTCTCTCTTTCCCTCTTTCCCTCACTCCAAACCACCTTCACCCCCCCCCCCCCCCTCTCTGTTGTTTTGTGGCTCTCCCATCTCGTCTCTAGCTGCTTTCCACCTAATTGAAAGGCCTGTTGCATACTATAGTATAGCTGCAGTATTTCAGGTGGGGAAGTATGACATGTATGAAAGGTTCAACGTTGATCCTATTTGTTGCAGTGAATTGTTCCCCTGCTGGATAATGTTGACACTCATCATAAGGCCAGTTTGGTGCCTCCGTTTGCTTCTCTGATTCATATTGACAATGTGTTTGTTTTCTATTCAACGTAGACCAATGGTCTTCTTCCCAAGAGATTCCTTACATAGTGCCCTACTGTTGGTCAGGGCCCTATGGGAAAGTATTGTGCAGTAAAGGGACCGCCTGTAGATCCAGTGGAGTTCTAGGACACTAGGCAGGAGATAAATCTAATCCATTCTGGTGTGACTGAAACATGTTTTTCTTGAAAGGTAAAGTAGATGCCATTGACTGTCATTGAGAATACTAACATGTGTTTTTTCTCTCCTCCTCTTCCTCATGTGGTGTTGTTGCTGCCCTCCTCTTCCTCTTCAATAGGTAATGTGCTAACTTTATTCATTAATATATCATTCCCTCACTCATTCATACAGACTAGAGACTGAAGATTTCATCAGAAGGCCATCAGGCTCTGTAGAATCAGCATGTGTCCCCAATGGCACCCTATTCATTAGGAATTTAGTCAAACAGGCACTATACAGGCACTATATTGGGAATAGGGTGCCATGTGGGACTCCCTCAGACGGGGTGTTTTCACATACTTGATAGTCCTTTAGACAGAAGCGAGCTCAGTCCTTTAAAGCTAAATAACTCAGTTCTCTGTGTATTTACACTGCCTTTGAATGAGGACTCAACTCTTCTGCCAGTTCGCTTCACCTATTTTGTGGTCCCATCTATTTTTAGAAAGGAACCAAGATGTTGTTTTAACATTCACTCAATGCAGTGTAGGTTTCCACAAAGTGCAGGGCAAGCCATTCCATCTGAATCGGTTATCGGACAGATACCTTATAGACAGACAGATCGGACGGATACCTTATACCTACTTACGTTTTGGAAGCATATAGATTTCATTTAGTTAAAAGATGAGACATAATAATTACAGTCAGAAGATAATATTATCATGTTTATTTTATTGTTAAGATTTTTGTTAAGTAAATAGCAGAAGAAAAACTGAAGATGAAATAATGATGTAATATAACGTTTTACACCCAAGGTAGGCTTCTGCCCCTTTAAGAGCTAGAATAGGCTTCTGCCCCTTTAAGAGCTAGAATAGGCTTCTTCCCCTTTAAGAGCTAGAATAGGCTTCTGCCCCTTTAAGAGCTAGAATAGGCTTCTGCCCCTTTAAGAGCTAGAATAGGCTTCTGCCCCTTTAAGAGCTAGAATAGGCTTCTGCCCCTAAGAGCTAGAATAGGCTTCTGCCCCTTTAAGAGCTAGAATAGGCTTCTGCCCCTTTAAGAGCTAGAATAGGCTTCTGCCCCTTTAAGAGCTAGAATAGGCTTCTGCCCCTTTAAGAGCTAGAATAGGCTTCTGCCCCTTTAAGAGCTAGAATAGGCTTCTGCCCCTAAGAGCTAGAATAGGCTTCTGCCCCTTTAAGAGCTAGAATAAGCTTCTGCCCCTTTAAGAGATAGAATAGGCTTCTGCCCCTTTAAGAGCTAGAATAGGCTTCTGCCCCTTTAAGAGCTAGAATAGGCTTCTGCCCCTAAGAGCTGGTTCGCTTGGGGGCTTTTTTAAGTTCCTTTGGAGACACTGCAGACAATATGAAGCTAACTGCACTGAGTTCACAAACATGTGTCTGAAAGGGACCAAGTGTGAAAACACCCTTAAACATCAGATCTGAAACATGTGATCTTAAACATCAGATCTTAAACATCAGATCTGAAACATCAGATCTTAAACATCGGATCTTAAACATCGGATCTTAAACATCGGATCTTAAACATCAGATCTTAAACATCAGATCTGAAACATCAGATCTTAAACATCAGATCTTAAACATCAGATCTGAAACATCAGATCTTAAACATCAGATCTTTAACATTGGATCTTAAACATCAGATCTGAAACATCAGATCTTAAACATCAGATCTTAAACATCAGATCTGAAACATCAGATCTTAAACATCAGATCTTAAACATCGGATCTTAAACATCGGATCTTAAACATCCGATCTGAAACATCCGATCTGAAACATCAGATCTTAAACATCAGATCTTAAACATCAGATCTGAAACATCAGATCTTAAACATCAGATCTTTAACATTGGATCTTAAACATCAGATCTGAAACATCAGATCTTAAACATCAGATCTGAAACATCAGATCTTAAACATCAGATCTTAAACATCAGATCTTAAACATGTGATCTTAAACATCGGATCTTAAACATCAGATCTTAAACATCAGATCTTAAACATCGGATCTTAAACATCAGATCTGAAACATCAGATCTTAAACATGTGATCTTAAACATCGGATCTTAAACATCAGATCTTAAACATCAGATCTTAAACATCGGATCTTAAACATCAGATCTGAAACATCAGATCTTAAACATGTGATGTTAGTGATGTCAATATTTACTGTGTATGTACTCCATGTTGGGTGTGTGAGTAGATAGAGTGTGTGTGTGTGTGTGTGTGTGTGTGTGTGTGTGTGTGTGTGTGTTGAAGCCTGGTAGTGAGTGCTGTGTGGTAAAGTCAATACCAGAACACAGCTGGAGGACACATGCAGAAGAGGGGAGAGAACGGCGCCCTGAGATGGGGTGCGCATTCTAATGGTGATGCTGTGTGTGTGTGTGTGTGTGTGTGTGTGTGTGTGTGTGTGTGTGTGTGTGTGTGTGTGTGTGTGTGTGTGTGTGTGTGTGTGTGTGTGTGTGTGTGTGTGGAACATTGAGCATTACCTTTAAATCCCATTGGAAATATGTGCTGTGGTTGTTGGTGTTGCTTCAGCCCTGCTCTCTGAGCTGCCTAATACCACTAGATGACATTTCTGTCAAAAATCTAATGTCACATGCGCTGAATGAAACAGTTGTAGACCTTGAAATGCTTACTTACAAACCCTTAATCAACAATGCAGTTTAAAGAAAATATGAGTTCAGAAAACATTTAATACATTTAAAAAAAAAGTCAAACTATGAAAACGCATTATCGAATCCAAATACAGGGGTACCGGTACCGAGTCAATGTGTGGGGGTACAGGTTAGTAATGAGACTATATACAGGGGGTACCGGTACCGAGTCAATGTGTGGGGGTACAGGTTAGTAATGAGACTATATACAGGGGGTACCGGTACCGAGTCAATGTGTGGGGGTACATGTTAGTAATGAGACTATATACAGGGGGTACAGGTTAGTAATGAGACTATATACAGGGGTACAGGTTAGTAATGAGACTATATACAGGGGGTACATGTTAGTAATGAGACTATATACATTGGGTACAGGTTAGTAATGAGACTATATACAGGGGGTACATGTTAGTAATGAGACTATATACAGGGTGTACAGGTTAGTAATGAGACTATATACAGGGGGTACATGTTAGTAATGAGACTATATACATTGGGTACAGGTTAGTAATGAGACTATATACAGGGGGTACAGGTTAGTAATGTGACTATATACAGGGGTACAGGTTAGTAATGAGACTATATACAGGGGTACAGGTTAGTAATGAGACTATATACAGGGGTTACCGGTACCGAGTCAATGTGTGGGGGTACAGGTTAGTAATGAGACTATATACAGGGGGTACCGGTACCGAGTCAATGTGTGGGGGTACATGTTAGTAATGAGACTATATACAGGGGGTACAGGTTAGTAATGAGACTATATACAGGGGTACAGGTTAGTAATGAGACTATATACAGGGGGTACATGTTAGTAATGAGACTATATACATTGGGTACAGGTTAGTAATGAGACTATATACAGGGGGTACAGGTTAGTAATGAGACTATATACAGGGTGTACAGGTTAGTAATGAGACTATATACAAGGGGTACATGTTAGTAATGAGACTATATACAGGGGGTACAGGTTAGTAATGAGACTATATACAGGGGGTACAGGTTAGTAATGAGACTATATACATGGGGTAAAGGTTAGTAATGATACTATATACATGGGGTACAGGCTAGTGATGAGACTATATACAGGGGGTACATGTTAGTAATGAGACTATATACAGGGGATACAGGTTAGTAATGAGACTATATACAGGGGGTACAGGTTAGTAATGAGACTATATACAGGGGGTACAGGTTAGTAATGAGACTATATACATGGGGTACAGGTTAGTAATGAGACTATATACAGGGGGTAAAGGTTAGTAATGAGACGATATACAGGGGGTACATGTTAGTAATGAGACTATATACAGGGGGTACAGGTTAGTAATGAGACTATAGACAGGGGGTACCGGTACCGAGTCAATGTGTGGGGGTACATGTTAGTAATGAGACTATATACAGGGGTACAGGTTAGTAATGAGACTATATATAGGGGGTACCGGTACCGAGTCAATGTGTGGGGGTACATGTTAGTAATGAGACTATATACAGGGGGTACAGGTTAGTAATGAGACTATATACAGGGGTACAGGTTAGTAATGAGACTATATACAGGGGTTACAGGTTAGTAATGAGACTATATACAGGAGGTTCAGGTTAGTAATGAGACTATATACAGGGGGTACCGGTACCGAGTCAATGTGTGGGGGTACATGTTAGTAATGAGACTATATACATTGGGTACAGGTTAGTAATGAGACTATATACAGGGGTACATGTTAGTAATGAGACTATATACATTGGGTACAGGTTAGTAATGAGACTATATACAGGGGGTACAGGTTAGTAATGAGACTATATACAGGGGGTACAGGTTAGTAATGAGACTATATACAAGGGGTACAGGTTAGTAATGAGACTATATACAGGGGGTACAGGTTAGTAACGATACTATCTACAGGGGTACAGGTTAGTAATGAGGCTATATACAGGGGTACAGGTTACTAATGAGACTAAATTCAGGGGGTACAGGTTAGTAATGAGACTATATACAGGGGGTACAGGTTAGTAATGAGACTATATACAAGGGGTACAGGTTAGTAATGAGACTATATACAAGGGGTACAGGTTAGTAATGAGACTATATACAGGGGGTACCGGTTAGTAATGAGACTATATACCGGGGGTACAGGTTAGTAATGAGACTATATACAGGGGGTACAGGTTAGTAATGAGACTATACACAAGGGGTACAGGTTAGTAATGAGACTATATACAGGGGGTACCGGTTAGTAATGAGACTATATACCGGGGGTACAGGTTAGTAATGAGACTATATACCGGGGGTACAGGTTAGTAATGAGACTATATACAGGGGGTACAGGTTAGTAATGAGACTATATACAGGGGTTACCGGTACAGAGTCAATGTGTGGGGGTACGGGTTAGTCGAAGTAATTGAGGTAATTGGTACATGTAGGTAGGGGTAAAGTGACTATGCAGAAATACCAAACAGTGAGTAGCAGCAGTGTACAAACAACATTTTAAGTGAGATATAGGCACTGGTCTGAAGTTGAAAAAGAAAGGAAATTCACATGAGAACCACAATGCCTACTCCACCCATGCTCTACCAAGGTTTTACAGCACCACAATGCCTACTCCACCCATGCTCTACCAAGGTTTTACAGCACCATAAATGCCTCCTCCACCCATGCTCTACCAAGGTTTTACAGCACCACAATGCCTACTCCACCCATGCTCTACCAAGGTTTTACAGTACCACAATACCTACTCCACCCATGCTCTACCAAGGTTTTACAGCCCCACAATGCCTACTCCACCCATGCTCTACCAAGGTTTTACAGCACCACAATGCATACTCCACCCATGCTCTACCAAGGTTTTACAGCACCACAATGCATACTCCACCCATGCTCTACCAAGGTTTTACAGCACCACAATGCCTACTCCACCCATGCTCTACCAAGGTTTTACAGCACCATAAATGCCTACTCCACCCATGCTCTACCAAGGTTTTACAGCACCACAATGCATACTCCACCTGTGCTCTACCAAGGTTTTACAGCACCACAATGCATACTCCACCCATGCTCTACCAAGGTTTTACAGCACCACAATGCCTACTCCACCCATGCTCTACCAAGGTTTTACAGCACCATAAATGCCTACTCCACCCATGCTCTACCAAGGTTTTACAGTACCACAATGCCTATTCCACCTGTGCTCTACCAAGGTTTTACAGCACCACAATGCCTACTCCACCCATGCTCTACCAAGGTTTTACAGCACCACAATGCCTACTCCACCCATGCTCTACCAAGGTTTTACAGCACACAGCTTTGACCTACTACAGTAGCTATGTTGGTCTATTGCACTTCAAACTATGTGAAGGCAGGTTGCATAGGATTCAAACCTTCTCAAAGAGCCTCATTCACACTCTTAGAGGAGGTGCTCCCACACAATAATGTGATTGGTACCACATACAAGATAAAGTATTGGATTCTTCACACACAACACTAATCCCATTCCGCTACCTTTCCAATGTATTCACATGTTTTATTATATGAAAACACTTAGCTTTCATACTTACAAGACCATCGTGCTTGATTGATCTGTTTTGTCTTTTAGTAATGTGATTAAACCTGTATTTCATAACATCATTTTTTGGTTAGTATGTACCCAGCATAACAACAGGTGTTGTTGTGTTGGACACAGTCTCTCATATAGATATACAGATATAGAGTTCTATAGAGCCTGTCTGTATTCCTGATTTCTGGGACCATTAGCATTACCTATTAATATGAACATAAGATCAGCTAACAGGCAAGTCAACGGTCCAGTACAACAGTGGTGTGCAGAACAGCATCTCAGAACGCACAACTCGTTGGTCCTTGTTACAAATGGGCAGCAGACAATCACACCGGGTTCCACTCCTATCGGTTAAAACAAGAAGAAGTGGCTCCGGTGGGCACTCAATCACCAACAAAAACAATATTGCCCAGTTGGACGAATCCCGGGTTCCTGTTGTGTCATGCTGATGGCAGAGTCAGGGTTTGGCATTAGCAGCATGGCCCCATCCTGCCTGGTGTCAACAGTACAGGCTGGTGGCGGTGGTGTAACGGTGTGGGGAATGATTTTTCCAAGCACACGTTAGGTCCCTTGTTACCAATTGAGCAACATGTCCATGCCCCGAAGAATGCAGGTTGTTCTGGAGGCGAAAGGGGGTCCGACCCGGTACTAGATAGGTGTACCTAAAAAACTTTGGCAGGTAGCCTCGGGGTTAGAACGTTGTGCCAGTAACCTGAATGTTGCTGGTTCTAATACCAGAGGTGAAAGTTGAAACATCTGTCCATGTGCCATTGAGGAAGGCCCTTATTGCTGGTTCTAATACCAGAGGTGAAAGTTGAAACATCTGTCCATGTGCCCTTGAGGAAGGCCCTTAAAGGCCTCTAATTGCTCCAGGGTCACTGTACTACTGTATTCCATGTTACTCCATGTGTAACTCTGTGTTGTTGTCTGTGTCACACTGCTTTGATTTATCTTGGCCAGGTCGCAGTTTAAAATGAAATACCATTTAAAAAATAAAAAAAACAATTGTGACCCTGACCGTGACCCCACTCCCTGTGGGTGTCTCAGGGAGAGTAGGGATATGGTGACCCAGACTGTGACCCCCACTCCCTGTGGATGTCTCAGGGAGAGTAGGGATATGGTGACGATGACCGTGACCCCACTCCCTGTGGGTGTCTCAGGGAAAGTAGGGGTATGGTGACCCTGACCGTGACCCCACTCCCTGTGGGTGTCTCAGGGAGAGTAGGGATATGGTGACCCCACTCCCTCTGGGTGTCTCAGGGAGAGTAGGGATATGGTGACCCTGACCAGAATACACAGGGTTTCTCCCTCCTCATATTGACTGATCCTGGTCCAGAATACACAGGGGTCCTCCCTCCTCATATTGACTGATACCTGATCCTGGTCCAGAATACACAGGGTTTCTCCCTCATATTGACTGATACCTGATCCTGGTCCAGAATATACAGGGTTTCTCACTCCTCATATTGACTGATACCTGATCCTGGTTCAGAATACACAGGGTTTCTCCCTCCCGAATATGGACTGATCCTGGTCCAGAATACACAGGGTTTCTCCCTCCTCATATTGACTGATACCTGATCCTGGTCCAGAATACACAGGGTTTCTCCCTCCCCATATTGACTGATACCTGATCCTGGTCCAGAATACACAGGGTTTCTCCCTCCCCATATTGACTGATACCTGATCCTGGTCCAGAATACACAGGGTTTCTCCCTCCTCATATTGACTGATCCTGGTCCAGAATACACAGGGTTTCTCCCTCCCCATATGAACTGATCCTGGTCCAGAATACACAGGGTTTCTCTCTCCCCATATTGACTGATACCTGATCCTGGTTCAGAATACACAGGGTTTCTCCCTCCCCATATTGACTGATACCTGATCCTGGTCCAGAATACACAGGGTTTCTCCCTCCCCATATTGACTGATACCTGATCCTGGTTCAGAATACACAGGGTTTCTCCCTCCCCATATTGACTGATACCTGATCCTGGTCCAGAATACACAGGGTTTCTCCCTCCCCATATGGACTGATCCTGGTCCAGAATACACAGGGTTTCTCCCTCCCCATATTACTGATCCTGGTCCAGAATACACAGGGTTTCTCCCTCCCCATATTGACTGATACCTGATCCTGGTCCAGAATACACAGGGTTTCTCCCTCCCCATATTGACTGATACCTGATCCTGGTCCAGAATACACAGGGTTTCTCCCTCCCCATATTGACTGATCCTGGTCCAGAATACACAGGGTTTCTCCCTCCCCATATGGACTGATCCCGGTTCAGAATACGCAGGGTGTCTCCCTCCCCATATTGACTGATCCTGGTGCAGAATACACAGGATTTCTCCCTCCCCATATTGACTGATACCTGATCCTGGTTCAGAATACACAGGGTTTCTCCCTCCCCATATTGACTGATACCTGATCCTGGTCCAGAATACACAGGGTTTCTCCCTCCCCATATTGACTGATACCTGATCCTGGTCCAGAATACACAGGGTTTCTCCCTCCCCATATTGACTGATACCTGATCCTGGTCCAGAATACACAGGGTTTCTCCCTCCCCATATGGACTGATCCTGGTCCTGAATACACAGGGTTTCTCCCTCCCCATATGGACTGATCCTGGTCCAGAATACACAGGGTTTCTCCCTCCCCATATTGACTGATACCTGATCCTGGTCCAGAATACACAGGGTTTCTCCCTCCCCATATTGACTGATACCTGATCCTGGTCCAGAATACACAGGGTTTCTCCCTCCTCATATTGACTGATCCTGGTCCAGAATACACAGGGTTTCTCCCTCCCCATATGGACTGATCCTGGTCCAGAATACACAGGGTTTCTCTCTCCCCATATTGACTGATACCTGATCCTGGTTCAGAATACACAGGGTTTCTCCCTCCCCATATTGACTGATACCTGATCCTGGTCCAGAATACACAGGGTTTCTCCCTCCCCATATTGACTGATACCTGATCCTGGTCCAGAATACACAGGGTTTCTCCCTCCCCATATGGACTGATCCTGGTCCAGAATACACAGGGTTTCTCCCTCCCCATATTACTGATCCTGGTCCAGAATACACAGGGTTTCTCCCTCCCCATATTGACTGATACCTGATCCTGGTCCAGAATACACAGGGTGTCTCCCTCCCCATATTGACTGATACCTGATCCTGGTCCAGAATACACAGGGTTTCTCCCTCCCCATATTGACTGATCCTGGTCCAGAATACACAGGGTTTCTCCCTCCCCATATGGACTGATCCCGGTTCAGAATACACAGGGTGTCTCCCTCCCCATATTGACTGATCCTGGTGCAGAATACACAGGGTTTCTCCCTCCCCATATTGACTGATACCTGATCCTGGTTCAGAATACACAGGGTTTCTCCCTCCCCATATTGACTGATACCTGATCCTGGTCCAGAATACACAGGGTTTCTCCCTCCCCATATGGACTTATCCCGGTTCAGAATACACAGGGTGTCTCCCTCCCCATATGGACTGATCCTGGTTCAGAATACACAGGGTTTCTCCCTCCCCATATTGACTGATACCTGATCCTGGTCCAGAATACACAGGGTTTCTCCCTCCCCATATTGACTGATACCTGATCCTGGTCCAGAATACACAGGGTTTCTCCCTCCTCATATTGACTGATCCTGGTCCAGAATACACAGGGTTTCTCCCTCCCCATATGGACTGATCCTGGTCCAGAATACACAGGGTTTCTCTCTCCCCATATTGACTGATACCTGATCCTGGTTCAGAATACACAGGGTTTCTCCCTCCCCATATTGACTGATACCTGATCGTGGTCCAGAATACACAGGGGTTCTCCCTCCCCATATTGACTGATACCTGATCCTGGTCCAGAATACACAGGGTTTCTCCCTCCCCATATTGACTGATACCTGATCCTGGTCCAGAATACACAGGGTTTCTCCCTCCTCATATTGACTGATCCTGGTCCAGAATACACAGGGTTTCTCCCTCCCCATATGGACTGATCCTGGTCCAGAATACACAGGGTTTCTCTCTCCCCATATTGACTGATACCTGATCCTGGTCCAGAATACACAGGGTTTCTCCCTCCCCATATTGACTGATACCTGATCCTGGTCCAGAATACACAGGGTTTCTCCCTCCCCATATTGACTGATACCTGATCCTGGTTCAGAATACACAGGGTTTCTCCCTCCCCATATTGACTGATACCTGATCCTGGTCCAGAATACACAGGGTTTCTCCCTCCCCATATGGACTGATCCTGGTCCAGAATACACAGGGTTTCTCCCTCCCCATATTGACTGATCCTGGTCCAGAATACACAGGGTTTCTCCCTCCTCATATTGACTGATCCTGGTCCAGAATACACTGGGTTTCTCCCTCCCCATATGGACTGATCCTGGTCCAGAATACACAGGGTTTCTCTCTCCCCATATTGACTGATACCTGATCCTGGTTCAGAATACACAGGGTTTCTCCCTCCCCATATTGACTGATACCTGATCCTGGTTCCGAATACACAGGGTTTCTCCCTCCCCATATTGACTGATACCTGATCCTGGTCCAGAATACACAGGGTTTCTCCCTCCCCATATGGACTGATCCTGGTCCAGAATACACAGGGTTTCTCCCTCCCCATATGGACTGATCCTGGTCCAGAATACAGAGGGTTTCTCCCTCCCCATATTGACTGATACCTGATCCTGGTCCAGAATACACAGGGTTTCTCCCTCCCCATATTGACTGATACCTGATCCTGGTCCAGAATACACAGGGTTTCTCCCTCCTCATATTGACTGATCCTGGTCCAGAATACACAGGGTTTCTCCCTCCCCATATTGACTGATACCTGATCCTGGTTCAGAATACACAGGGTTTCTCCCTCCCCATATTGACTGATACCTGATCCTGGTCCAGAATACACAGGGTTTCTCCCTCCCCATATTGACTGATACCTGATCCTGGTTCAGAATACACAGGGTTTCTCCCTCCCCATATTGACTGATACCTGATCCTGGTCCAGAATACACAGGGTTTCTCCCTCCCCATATGGACTGATCCTGGTCCTGAATACACAGGGTTTCTCCCTCCCCATATGACTGATACTGATCCTGGTCCAGAATACACAGGGTTTCTCCCTCCCCATATTGACTGATACCTGATCCTGGTCCAGAATACACAGGGTTTCTCCCTCCCCATATTGACTGATACCTGATCCTGGTCCAGAATACACAGGGTTTCTCCCTCCTCATATTGACTGATCCTGGTCCAGAATACACAGGGTTTCTCCCTCCCCATATTGACTGATACCTGATCCTGGTCCAGAATACACAGGGTGTCTCCCTCCCCATATTGACTGATACCTGATCCTGGTCCAGAATACACAGGGTTTCTCCCTCCCCATATTGACTGATACCTGATCCTGGTTCAGAATACACAGGGTTTCTCCCTCCCCATATGGACTGATCCTGGTCCAGAATACACAGGGTTTCTCCCTCCCCATATTACTGATCCTGGTCCAGAATACACAGGGTTTCTCCCTCCCCATATTGACTGATACCTGATCCTGGTCCAGAATACACAGGGTTTCTCCCTCCCCATATTGACTGATCCTGGTCCAGAATACACAGGGTTTCTCCCTCCCCATATGGACTGATCCCGGTTCAGAATACACAGGGTGTCTCCCTCCCCATATTGACTGATCCTGGTGCAGAATACACAGGGTTTCTCCCTCCCCATATTGACTGATACCTGATCCTGGTTCAGAATACACAGGGTTTCTCCCTCCCCATATTGACTGATACCTGATCCTGGTCCAGAATACACAGGGTTTCTCACTCCCCATATGGACTGATCCCGGTTCAGAATACACAGGGTGTCTCCCTCCCCATATGGACTGATCCTGGTTCAGAATACACAGGGTTTCTCCCTCCCCATATTGACTGATACCTGATCCTGGTCCAGAATACACAGGGTTTCTCCCTCCCCATATTGACTGATACCTGATCCTGGTCCAGAATACACAGGGTTTCTCCCTCCTCATATTGACTGATCCTGGTCCAGAATACACAGGGTTTCTCCCTCCCCATATGGACTGATCCTGGTCCAGAATACACAGGGTTTCTCCCTCCCCATATGGACTGATCCTGGTCCAGAATACACAGGGTTTCTCCTCCCCATATTGACTGATACCTGATCCTGGTTCAGAATACACAGGGTTTCTCCCTCCCCATATTGACTGATACCTGATCCTGGTCCAGAATACACAGGGTTTCTCCCTCCCCATATTGACTGATACCTGATCCTGGTTCAGAATACACAGGGTTTCTCCCTCCCCATATTGACTGATACCTGATCCTGGTCCAGAATACACAGGGTTTCTCCCTCCCCATATGGTCTGATCCTGGTCCAGAATACACAGGGTTTCTCCCTCCCCATATGGACTGATCCTGGTCCAGAATACACAGGGTTTCTCCCTCCCCATATTGACTGATACCTGATCCTGGTCCAGAATACACAGGGTTTCTCCCTCCCCATATTGACTGATACCTGATCCTGGTCCAGAATACACAGGGTTTCTCCCTCCTCATATTGACTGATCCTGGTCCAGAATACACAGGGTTTCTCCCTCCCCATATGGACTGATCCTGGTCCAGAATACACAGGGTTTCTCTCTACCCATATTGACTGATACCTGATCCTGGTTCAGAATACACAGGGTTTCTCCCTCCCCATATTGACTGATACCTGATCCTGGTCCAGAATACACAGGGTTTCTCCCTCCCCATATTGACTGATACCTGATCCTTGTTCAGAATACACAGGGTTTCTCCCTCCCCATATGGACTGATCCTGGTCCAGAATACACAGGGTTTCTCCCTCCCCATATTGACTGATCCTGGTCCAGAATACACAGGGTTTCTCCCTCCCCATATTGACTGATACCTGATCCTGGTCCAGAATACACAGGGTTTCTCCCTCCCCATATTGACTGATACCTGATCCTGGTCCAGAATACACAGGGTTTCTCCCTCCCCATATGGACTGATCCTGGTCCAGAATACACAGGGTTTCTCCCTCCCCATATTGACTGATCCTGGTCCAGAATACACAGGGTTTCTCCCTCCCCATATTGACTGATACCTGATCCTGGTCCAGAATACACAGGGTTTCTCCCTCCCCATATTGACTGATACCTTATCCTGGTCCAGAATACACAGGGTTTCTCCCTCCCCATATTGACTGATCCTGGTCCAGAATACACAGGGTTTCTCCCTCCCCATATGGACTGATCCCGGTTCAGAATACACAGGGTGTCTCCCTCCCCATATTGACTGATCCTGGTGCAGAATACACAGGGTTTCTCCCTCCCCATATTGACTGATACCTGATCCTGGTTCAGAATACACAGGGTTTCTCCCTCCCCATATTGACTGATACCTGATCCTGGTCCAGAATACACAGGGTTTCTCCCTCCCCATATGGACTGATCCTGGTTCAGAATGCACAGGGTTTCTCCCTCCCCATATTGACTGATCCTGGTCCAGAATACACGGGGTTTCTCCCTCCACATATGGACTGATCCTGGTCCAGAATACACAGGGTTTCTCCCTCCACATATGGACTGATCCTGGTCCAGAATACACAGGGTTTCTCCCTCCCCATATTGACTGATACCTGATCCTGGTTCAGAATACGTGAAATGTACTTGTTGCAGATCAAAGACTGTGCGTGATGACGCAGTGTACATACACATGACCCTTGCCGTTAAAGTGCCATGTACCGACTAAACAATACAAATTAGTTTCCATCGCATTTTTCACTCTACTGATGGGTTTGTCACAAATAGCGAATTGTTCAAGTCTGGTATTGACACGTGCGCTCTGGCCAACAGCTGGCAGACACAGTGGGGGTATAGTCTACATGATGACATTATTATGGGCTTAAGAGAGAGATTATTTCTACATGTCAAATAGCAGTCGAGCATCGATCCTCATGTCACCAGAATAAGACTCGTTATTTATTGGAAAGGAGTAAAATCATCTCCAGTCCATCTGTGGAAATAGGCAGAGTTGAGACAGAGTTCATCATTGACACGTGGAATGAAAAGGGTGTTTCTATTTCTGGACATTTGTGCTGTATGGTGTTGTTAGTAATCACCTCATAGTGGGTGTGTTGAGTGCCAGGTCTCTCTGCATCTCATGAGAGATACACACACACAGTCACTGTTCTGTTACCAATGGCAGTTAGGGATAGGTCATATCTGACACACAAACAGGCACTATGTTGAAGTTTGATCAGGTCAAACTAAACCTACCTAATTCTGTTCTTCCAATCGATGGCCTTTGGTGAGCAGACAAGAGGTGAGGCTGGAGGGGAGGTCTTTGCCAGAGCCTCATTGATGGGCTTAGCAGTGTAGATCAGCACCTGGCCCTTCATCAAATATACTGGTCAGTCACACACACGTTATGTTTCACAGTTGGGTTATCAAATGTATCAAAATAATGAAATGGGTTTTGTACACATGATGAGTCTGTGAAATCTGTTGCCCTGACAGGTGAAGGTTGCTGGCCAGGTGCTTGCAACATGTGTCTGTCTGTTCCATTCATAGGAATGTTCACAGTGAGGTCATGTCTGACTGTTCCATTCATAGGAATGTTCACAGTGAGGTCCATGTGTCTGTCTGTTCTGTTCATAGGAATGTTCACAGTGAGGTCCATGTGTCTGTCTGTTCCATTCATAGGAATGCTCACAGTGAGGTCATGTCTGTTCCATTCATAGGAATGTTCACAGTGAGGTCATGTCTGTCTGTTCCATTCATAGGAATGCTCACAGTGAGGTCATGTCTGTCTGTTCCATTCATAGGAATGCTCACAGTGAGGTAATGTCTGACTGTTCCATTCATATGAATGTTCACAGTGAGGTCATGTGGTTGACTGTTCCATTCATAGGAATGTTCACAGTGAGGTCATGTCTGACTGTTCCATTCATATGAATGTTCACAGTGAGGTCATGTGGTTGACTGTTCCATTCATATGAATGTTCACAGTGAGGTCATGTCTGCCGTTCCATTCATAGGAATGCTCACAGTGAGGTCCATGTGACTGACTGTTCCAATTCATATGAATGTTCACAGTGAGGTCATGTCTGCCTGTTCCATTCATAGGAATGTTCACAGTGAGGGTCATGTCTGACTGTTCCATTCATAGGAATGCTCACAGTGAGGTCCATGTGACTGACTGTTCCATTCATATGAATGTTCACAGTGAGGTCATGTCTGACTGTTCCATTCATAGGAATGCTCACAGTGAGGTCCATGTGACTGACTGTTCCATTCATATGAATGTTCACAGTGAGGTCATGTCTGACTGTTCCATTCATAGGAATGCTCACAGTGAGGTCCATGTGACTGACTGTTCCATTCATAGGAATGCTCACCATGAGGGCATGTCTGCGTGATGCTGATGAGGGCCCTCTTGCTGGTCTTCTCTATGCTTCTCTATGGCTGTTTTGTTGAGTAATTGTCTGGCTGTTGTAAACATCCCCTAGAGTCTCACTGTAACAAATAATATCAGTCTGATTCCATAATGGGATAATGTATGCATCCCGAATGACTCCCTAGTCCCTATGTAGAGGACAACTTTTGACTAGGGCCCATTGAGTAGTGCACTACACAGGGAGTAGGTTGCTGTTTCGGACACAACCATTGTTGTATGTTACGCAAGTAATAATATCCTATTTTGGCACATAACTGCCACTTTAACAGAGGCCAAACATTGCCCCTGGTTTAACTGTCACTTTAACAGAGGCCATACATTGCCCCTGGTTTAACTGTCACTTTAACAGAGGCCATACATTGCCCCCGGTTTAACTGTCACTTTAAGAGAGGTCATACATTGCCCCTGATTTAACTGTCACTTTAACAGAGGCCATACATTGCCCCTGGTTTAACTGTCACTTTAACAGAGGCCATACATTGCCCCTGGTTTAACTTCCACTTTAACAGAGGCCATACATTGCCCCTGGTTTAACTGTCACTTTAACAGAGGCCATACATTGCCCCCGGTTTAACTGTCACTTTAAGAGAGGTCATACATTGCCCCTGATTTAACTGTCACTTTAACAGAGGCCATACATTGCCCCTGGTTTAACTGTCACTTTAACAGAGGCCATACATTGCCCCTGGTTTAACTTCCACTTTAACAGAGGCCATACATTGCCCCTGGTTTAACTGTCACTTTAAGAGAGGTCAAACATTGCCCCTGGTTTAACTGTCACTTTAAGAGAGGCCATACATTGCCCCTGGTTTAACTGTCACTTTAACAGTGGTCATACATTGCCACTGGTTTAACTGTCACTTTAAGAGAGGTCATACATTGCCCCTGATTTAACTGCCACTTTAAGAGAGGCCATACATTGCCCCTGTTTTAACTGTCACTTTAAGAGAGGTCATACATTGCCCCTGGTTGACCTGTCACATTAAGATAGTCATACATTGCCCCTGGTTCAACTGTCACTTTAAGAGAGGTCATACATTGCCCCTGGTTTAACTGTCACTTTAAGAGAGGCCATACATTGCCCCTGGTTTAACTGTCACTTTAAGAGAGGTCATACATTGCCCCTGGTTTAACTGTCACTGTAAGAGAGGTCATACATTTCCCCTGGTTTAACTGTCACTGTAAGAGAGGCCATACATTGCCCCTGATTTAACTGTCACTTTAAGAGAGGCCATACATTGCCCCTGGTTTAACTGACACTGTAAGAGAGGTCATACATTGCCCCTGGTTTAACTGTCACTTTAAGAGAGGCCATACATTGCCCCTGGTTCAACTGTCACTTTAAGAGAGGTCATACATTGCCCCTGGTTCAACTGTCACTTTAAGAGAGGTCATACATTGCCCCTGATTTAACTGTCACTGTAAGAGAGGTCATACATTGCCCCTGGTTTAACTGGCACTTTAAGAGAGGCCATACATTGCCCCTGGTTTAACTTCCACTTTAACAGAGGCCATACATTGCCCCTGGTTTAACTGTCACTTTAAGAGAGGTCAAACATTGCCCCTGGTTTAACTGTCACTTTAAGAGAGGCCATACATTGCCCCTGGTTTAACTGTCACTTTAACAGTGGTCATACATTGCCACTGGTTTAACTGTCACTTTAAGAGAGGTCATACATTGCCCCTGATTTAACTGTCACTTTAAGAGAGGCCATACATTGCCCCTGTTTTAACTGTCACTTTAAGAGAGGTCATACATTGCCCCTGGTTTACCTGTCACATTAAGATAGTCATACATTGCCCCTGGTTCAACTGTCACTTTAAGAGAGGTCATACATTGCCCCTGGTTTAACTGTCACTTTAAGAGAGGCCATACATTGCCCCTGGTTTAACTGTCACTTTAAGAGAGGTCATACATTGCCCCTGGTTTAACTGTCACTGTAATAGAGGTCATACATTGCCCCTGGTTCAACTGTCACTTTAAGAGAGGTCATACATTGCCCCTGGTTTAACTGTCACTGTAAGAGAGGTCATACATTGCCCCTGGTTTAACTGTCACTGTAAGAGAGGCCATACATTGCCCCTGATTTAACTGTCACTTTAAGAGAGGTCATACATTGCCCCTGGTTTAACTGTCACTGTAAGAGAGGTCATACATTGCCCCTGGTTTAACTGTCACTGTAAGAGAGGCCATACATTGCCCCTGATTTAACTGTCACTTTAAGAGAGGCCATACATTGCCCCTGGTTTAACTGTCACTGTAAGAGAGGTCATACATTGCCCCTGGTTTAACTGTCACTTTAAGAGAGGCCATACATTGCCCCTGGTTCAACTGTCACTTTAAGAGAGGTCATACATTGCCCCTGGTTCAACTGTCACTTTAAGAGAGGTCATACATTGCCCCTGATTTAACTGTCACTGTAAGAGAGGTCATGCATTGCCCCTGGTTTAACTGGCACTTTAAGAGAGGCCATACATTGACACTTGTATTGTTTATAATAAGAGTTTATGGAATCTATGAGTTTTCATAGTGAAGATACAGCTTTGATAATATTGACATAAAATATTGTTCCCTCTTTTCGTCCTTCAGTGTGTCAGACTGATACCTAATCCTACATGTAATCATTGACCAGCAGCATCCCAAATAGTACCCTATTCTATATATAGTGCACTCATCTTAACGTAAGCCCAATGGGCCCTGGTCAAAAGTAGTGCACTATAAAGTAAATCGGGTGCGTTGCAGGGGCAAATGCCATTTGGGTGTTTTGACTCTCGCCCACTTGTTTGGTTAGTGACAGTTGGACTTGTTTGGTTAGTGACAGTTGGCCTGCCTGCTATCTCCTATCTGGTTTAGGGTGATGTCATCATGCCGTTTAGCCAGGTAAACCCAACACTGTTTATGTTTCGTAGTAGTACCGTAACGAGAGACAGAGAGAGAGAGAGAGAGAGAGAGAGATAGACAGAGAGAGAGAGAGAGAGAGAGAGAGAGAGAGAGAGAGAGAGAGAGAGAGAGAGAGAGAGAGAGATAGACAGAGAGAGAGAGAGAGAGAGAGAGAGAGAGAGACAGAGAGAGAGAGAGAGAGAGAGAGAGAGAGAGAGAGAGAGAGAGAGAGAGAGAGAGAGAGAGAATCAACACATAGGAGGTCAAACACCTACAGCATTCCCTCCCCCTTAATCCCCCCTAGACACAACTACGGCAACATAACCAGCAACTCCTGCAGCTCTGTCGGACGCTGGGTATGTACATAGTCAATGGTAGGTTTCGAGGGGGCTCCTACGGTAGGTACAGCTAAAGCTCATCTCATGGCAGTAGTACTGTAGATTACTTTATCACTGACCTCAACCCAGAGTCTCCTAGAAATGCTATAGATGGAATGAATGTAGTGTAGAAACCTACCAAAAAACAATTAGGCAACAACAAATCCAATCCCGTTTAGACAACTTCCTGGACAAAACTTTCCACTGTAGTAGTGAAGGTGTAAACTTGGCAGTAGAAAACATAAACAGTATATTTGAATTCTCAGCTTCTGCTTTCAAGCAGACAACCTAAGAAAATTAACAACAAGACAAATGGTTTGATGAATAAAGCAAAAACCTTAGAAAGAAATCGAGAAACCCGTCATAGAGACCCAGAAAACCTGAAGAAGCAACAGCACGTCAGATATAATAAGCTCAATGCAATGGAAGAATCCATAGAGTCTAACCACTTCTTGTGAAATTGGAAAATGCTAAACAAACAACAACATAAAGAGTTATCTATCCAAAACAGAGATGTTATGGATAAACCACTTCTCCAATATCTTTGGCTCTATTACAAAGACAAACAGAAACAACATGTACAGTGGTTCTTCCTTGAACAGTTGTGTCATACTGCAGGACATACTGCAGCCTGCTGCAGAATTCTGTGGCACCTTATTTCATTGTCAGCCATTGTTACCATTAATGCTAGTTTGACCACCAGAGGTGGCACCTTATTTCATTGTCAGCCATTGTTACCATTAATGCTAGTTTGACCACCAGAGGTGGCACCTTATTTCATTGTCAGCCATTGTTACCATTAATGCTAGTTTGACCACCAGAGGTGGCACCTTATTTCATTGTCAGCCATTGTTACCGTTAATGCCAGTTTGACCACCAGAGGGATTATTTGAGAAGCATTTGATAGTCTTCAATATTGGCTGTACTAGATAATTTAAAACCTTTTTTAAAAAAAACATAGTATATGGGATTGATTTTAAGAAATGTACCTTAATTATTAATTTGATTAATATTATGATGTTTCTATTCCAAGAAAAACGAAACGCTATGAAAATTTGGCGCTGTACAACGTGACCGGTCGGGAGTAGGCTACTAAGTGACTGTGAGTGAATCCTAACATTTCTACACCCTAATTGTAGTCTAAACCAATACCCAAATGGAGATTCAGTGAAAATGTCAATCTTATTGATTTCTCAAAACCAGTCCCCGCTATAGGAATATTTTGAAGATAAATACACAACGAGAGGACTAGAATTAACCATCAATAGGGAATGATCAAGTAACATATGTTTAAAATCTGTGGAATGTCAGTCCTGGACTCTCGTGTGGCAACTTTTCATTTGTCTGTACATTGAGTCTGGAGCATTGGGCCAGTTGTACTGCAATGACTTCTGATTGGTCAACCCCAGGCTAGGGTGGGGAGGGGGGTTATAATTTACATCCTGTTTCTTTGTTCTGTGGAGAATCACTGAGGACAGGGAAGACTGAACATCTACTTCTCAGCGTAACATCTCTGATTTGTCCATTTCAAAAAAAGCTATTTTTCTACCCCTGATTTCAACATCAACTGCTAACACCATGCTTGTCTCAGAGCAGATTTGCTTTGGGGAATAACATCAACTGCTAACACCATGCTTGTCTCAGAGCAGATTTGCTTTGGGGAATAACATCAACTGCTAACACCATGCTTGTCTCAGAGCAGATTTGCTTTGGGGAATAACATCAACTGCTAACACCATGCTTGTCTCAGAG
This sequence comes from Oncorhynchus clarkii lewisi, assembly GCF_045791955.1. NCBI lineage: Eukaryota > Metazoa > Chordata > Actinopteri > Salmoniformes > Salmonidae > Oncorhynchus > Oncorhynchus clarkii. Next base: position 22,940 of record NW_027260806.1, read on the forward strand.
CAGATTTGCTTTGGGGAATAACATCAACTGCTAACACCATGCTTGTCTCAGAGCAGATTTGCTTTGGGGAATAACATCAACTGCTAACACCATGCTTGTCTCAGAGCAGATTTGCTTTGGGGAATAACATCAACTGCTAACACCATGCTTGTCTCAGAGCAGATTTGCTTTGGGGAATAACATCAACTGCTAACACCATGCTTGTCTCAGAGCAGATTTGCTTTGGGGAATAACATCAACTGCTAACACCATGCTTGTCTCAGAGCAGATTTGCTTTGGGGAATAACATCAACTGCTAACACCATGCTTGTCTCAGAGCAGATTTGCTTTGGGGAATAACATCAACTGCTAACACCATGCTTGTCTCAGAGCAGATTTGCTTTGGGGAATAACATCAACTGCTAACACCATGCTTGTCTCAGAGCAGATTTGCTTTGGGGAATAACATCAACTGCTAACACCATGCTTGTCTCAGAGCAGGTTTGCTTTGGGGAATAACATCAACTGCTAACACCATGCTTGTCTCAGAGCAGATTTGCTTTGGGGAATAACATCAACTGCTAACACCATGCTTGTCTCAGAGCAGATTTGCTTTGGGGAATAACATCAACTGCTAACACCATGCTTGTCTCAGAGCAGATTTGCTTTGGGGAATAACATCAACTGCTAACACCATGCTTGTCTCAGAGCAGATTTGCTTTGGGGAATAACATCAACTGCTAACACCATGCTTGTCTCAGAGCAGATTTGCTTTGGGGAATAACATCAACTGCTAACACCATGCTTGTCTCAGAGCAGATTTGCTTTGGGGAATAACATCAACTGCTAACACCATGCTTGTCTCAGAGCAGATTTGCTTTGGGGAATAACATCAACTGCTAACACCATGCTTGTCTCAGAGCAGATTTGCTTTGGGGAATAACATCAACTGCTAACACCATGCTTGTCTCAGAGCAGATTTGCTTTGGGGAATAACATCAACTGCTAACACCATGCTTGTCTCAGAGCAGATTTGCTTTGGGGAATAACATCAACTGCTAACACCATGCTTGTCTCAGAGCAGATTTGCTTTGGGGAATAACATCAACTGCTAACACCATGCTTGTCTCAGAGCAGATTTGCTTTGGGGAATAACATCAACTGCTAACACCATGCTTGTCTCAGAGCAGATTTGCTTTGGGGAATAACATCAACTGCTAACACCATGCTTGTCTCAGAGCAGATTTGCTTTGGGGAATAACATCAACTGCTAACACCATGCTTGTCTCAGAGCAGATTTGCTTTGGGGAATAACATCAACTGCTAACACCATGCTTGTCTCATAGCAGATTTGCTTTGGGGAATAACATCAACTGCTAACACCATGCTTGTCTCAGAGCAGATTTGCTTTGGGGAATAACATCAACTGCTAACACCATGCTTGTCTCAGAGCAGATTTGCTTTGGGGAATAACATCAACTGCTAACACCATGCTTGTCTCAGAGCAGTGTGAAACAGTGCTGAAATAGTTGACCACACGTGGCTAATGCTTCAAAATCCTATCATAACAATTTGATGACTTTGGGTGTTCCTGTAAGTAACAATATGTTTCCTTCATTAGCCTACTTTAATCCAATATTTATGTCATTCAGTGATATTTATTCCCATAGTAATTTGTTATGGATCCATCCAGACGTGGTTAGAAAACAATGCATTTGGTGGACTCGAAAGATCCATTTGTCTTGTCCTATTGCTGAAACTCCCGTACGGACTTCAGATAGGCAAAGGTTGAGAGCCGTGCATCCTCCGAAACACAACCCTGCCAAGCCGCACTGCTTCTTGACACAATGCACGCTTAACCCTGAAGCCAGCCGCAACAATGTGTTGGAGGAAACACCGTACACCTGACGACTGTGTCAGCGTGCATGCGCCCAAGGACATCTCGACCAGCCAAAACGTCCCCTAACCCAGGCCAATTGTGCGTTGCCTCATGTCTCCCGGTCGCGGCCGGTCATGGGTATCGAACCAGCATCTGTAGCAGCACAGTTTGCACTGCAATGCAGTGTCAGACCGCTGCGTCACTCGGGAGGCCCCATCCAAAAATTTTTTTAATGCTGATCAAAGTATCAAAATACTATTTTGACCACAGAAACAATGACAAAATATGGAAAAATAAATTATTAACGAAATGTTAATTATATAATGCAGCCCGTGTAATCATCTGCCAGAGAGTAGCCACAATAGGCCCGAGCCCCAAGTTATACATTTGGGCCAGATAACTCTCACCGGAATCGGCCCGAGCCCCAAGTTATACATTTGGACCAGATAACTCTCACCGGAATCGGCCTGAGCCCCAAGTTATACATTTGGACCAGATAACTCTCACCGGAATCGGCCCGAGCCCCAAGTAATACATTTGGGCCAGATAACTCTCACCGGAATCGGCCCGAGCCCCAAGTTATACATTTGGGCAAGATAACTCTCACCGGAATCGGCCCGAGCCCCAAGTTATACATTTGGGCCAGATAACTCACACAGGAATCGGCCTAGCCATAAGTAATACTGCCGAAGGCGGCCCAGACTCAGGCCACATGACGTCAGCTGGAATCGGCCCAGATCCACTGGGCTAGCTGGGGGATGGACTCATTGATGTTTAAAGATGATGAGTTATTGTCAAAGGCAATCAACTTCGCTCTAATCACAGTCAGAAGACAGTTGAAGAAACTTGAGTGGACTTATGGAAAGGCTCTGTCAGACATTTTATATGTAATTATTATTATTATAAAAAAATAATAATCATCTGAACATTAACCATGTGTGTTCTCTTGTTTTGTACTGTTCTGTAGTTTCGACCCAATGACAAACAAAGACCTTTGCGTCCTGCAGGCCCAGGATCAAGAGATGTGTTGTGTCAGAGAGGTGTTTTTGAGACCACATCATGTCTATTGTCCTGCTAATAGCCGTTGTGAAAACATGTTTTCAAAAGGCCTCCAGGGCCGACAGAGAAGATCCTTCGTTTTTCCCCCTTCCACTTGCCTCTTCCTTTTATTCCCATAGTAATTTGTTATGGCTTGCATTGCAAATGAGGCTATAAACTGGGTCAAGATGCCAGCAGAGTAAATAAACATCTACATGGATTGTGACTCCATCTCGTTCCTCGCCCTCTTCAATGCCGCCTGACTCTCAACCAATGACGTGACTCTCCTCCAATAATTACATTTAGAGGATTGGAGGATTCTAAATTAATATCTAAGGGGCATTTTCATTAGGATCTGTGAGAATATATGAGAATATCTAAGGGGCTTTTATATAGTTATAATGCAGGGTTATTAATAATAATAATGATAATGATAAAAATAATACTGATAATAATAATGATAATGATAATAATAATCATACAAATAATAATAATAATAATGCTAATAATAATAATGATAATAATAATGATTCTAATGATAATAATAATAATCATACAAATAATAATGATAATAATAACGATAATAATAATCATACACATAATAATGATAATAATAACGATAATAATAATAATCATACAAATTATAATGATAATAATAACGATAATAATAACAATAATACTAATATTCATACACATAATAATGATAATAATAACGATAATAATAATCATACAAATAATAATGATAATAATTATTATTATAATAATAATTATAATAATGATAATAATAATGATGATAATAATAATGATAATAATACTAATGATAATAATAATGATAATAATAACCATACAAATAATAATGCTAACAATAATGATAATGATAATGACGACAATGATAATAATAACGATAATAATAACAATAATACTAATATTCATACACATAATAATGATAATAATAACGATAATAATAATCATACAAATAATAATGATAATAATTATTATTATAATAATAATTATAATAATGATAATAATAATGATGATAATAATAATGATAATAATACTAATGATAATAATAATGATAATAATAACCATACAAATAATAATGCTAACAATAATGATAATGATAATGAAGAAAATGATAATAATGATGGTAATAATATTCATACAAATAACAATGATAATGATACTAATTATGATAATAATAATAATGATACTAATAATCATACAAATATTAATAATGGCTTTGTAAATAAGGATGTATTATGAAAGGAAAATGACATGAGTAAGCGATGGTGGTATATATTTTATTTATCACAATTTTCTTTAACCAATGTTGGTCTTTAATGCAGGACCAATGACCTGCATATCCTCACTTCTTTCTTTGTTTTACTGAAAATTGCAACCAACTTTCTATGGCTTGTTTAAAAATAACGACATTTTGAAGATAATTTTGTTTCAAACGACCAAAAGTGAGTGATTGTAATCTGAATGAAGAGGAAAGGCTGTTATTGAACATGGGGTGAGACATTCTTACTCATTCTAAATAAAGTTATTATTTATTATTATTTATATCTGTTTTTAGAGGGAGTGAAACCAAAAGTCCACCGTGCCTATTTTTGGAACATCGTCAGTCCACATGTCAAATGAAATTCCCCCATTGTATTGACC
>NW_027260806.1:32500-35000 GCF_045791955.1 Oncorhynchus clarkii lewisi
CAGCTTTCTGTCTATCTGTTACTCTTCAGCTTTCTGTCTCTCTGTTACTCTTCAGCTCTCTGTCTATCTGTTACTCTTCAGCTTTCTGTCTATCTGTTACTATTCAGCTTTCTGTCTATCTGTTACTCTTCAGCTCTCTGTTACTATGTTACTCTGTTACTCTTCAGCTCTCTGTTACTCTGTTACTCTTCAGCTCGCCACAGCTCTGTGTTACTCTGTTACTCTTCAGCTCTATGTCTCTGTTACTCTTCAGCTCTCTGTCTCTGTTACTCTGTTACTCTTCAGCTCTATGTTACTCTGTTACTCTTCAGCTCTCTGTCTTTGTTACTCTTCAGCTCTCTGTCTCTCTTGTTACTCTTCAGCTCTCTGTCTCTGTTACTCTTCAGCTCTCTGTTACTATATTACCCTTCATGTCTGTCTCTCTGTTACTCTTCAGCTCTCTGTCTCTCTGTCTCTCTGTTACTCTGTTACTATGTTACTCTTCAGCTCTCTGTCTCTCTGTCTCTCTGTTACTCTGTTACTCTTCAGCTCTCTGTTACTATGTTACTATGTTACTCTTCAGCTCTCTGTTACTCTGTTACTATGTTACTCTTCAGCTCTCTGTTACTCTGTTACTCTGTTACTCTTCAGCTCTCTGTTACTCTGTTACTCTGTTACTATGTTACTCTTCAGCTCTCTGTTACTCTGTTACTATGTTACTATTCTGCTCTCTGTTACTCTGTTACTCTGTTACTATGTTACTCTTCAGCTCTCTGTTACTATGTTACTTTTCAGCTCTCTGTTACTCTGTTACTATGTTACTCTTTAGCTCTCTGTTACTCTGTTACTATGTTACTCTTCAACTCTCTGTTACTCTGTTACTATGTTACTCTTCAGCTCTCTGTTACTATGTTACTCTTCAGCTCTCCACAGCTCCTTGTTACTATGTTACTCTGTTACTCTTCAGCTCTATGTTACTCTGTCTATATGTTCTCTTCAGCTCTATGTTACTCTGTTACTCTTCAGCTCTGTCTCTCTGTTACTCTTCAGTTCTCAGTTACTCTGTTACTCTGTTACTATTCAGCTCGCCACAGCTCTCTGTTACTATGTTACTCTTCAGCTCTATGTTACTCTGTCTCTCTGTTACTCTTCAGCGCTATGTTACTCTGTTACTCTTCAGCTCTATGTTTCTCTGTTACTCTGTTATTCTTCAGCTCTCTGTTACTCTGTTACTCTTCAGCTCTCTGTTACTCTGTTATTCTTCAGCTCTCTGTCTCTCTGTTACTCTTCAGCTCTCTGATACTCTGCTACTCTTCAGCTCTCTGTCTCTCTGTTACTCTTCAGCTCACTGTCTCTCTGTTACTCTTCAGCTCTCTGTCTCTATGTTACTCTTCAGCTCTATGTCTCCCTGTTACTCTTCAGCTCGCTGTCTCTCTGTTACTCTTCAGCTCTCTGTTACTATGTTACTCTGTTACTCTTCAGCTCTCTGTATCTATGTTACTCTTCAGCTCTCTGTTACTCTGTTACTCTTCAGCTCGCTGTTACTTTGTTACTCTGTTACTCTTCAGCGCTCTGTCTCTCTGTTACTATGTTACTCTGTTACTCTTCAGCTCGCCACAGCTCTCTGTTACTCTGTTACACTTTAGCTCTCTGTCTCTCTGTTACTCTTCAGCTCTCTGGTACTCTGTTACTCTTCAGCTCTATGTTACTCTGTTACTCTTCAGCTCTCTCTCTCTGTTACTCTTCAGCTCTCTGTTACTATATTACTCTGTTACTCTTCATCTCTATGTCTCTGTGTTACTCTTCGGCTCTCTGTTACTCTGTTAATCTTCAGCTCTCTGTTACTCTGTTACTCTGTTAGTCTTAAACTCTCTGTTACTCTGTTACTCTTCAGCTCTCCACAGCTCTCTGTCTCTCTGTAATTGTAGTCCAGCTCCTCTCATTGTGCCTGCTGGAGAGGGGGAGAGAGAGAGAGAGGGAAACAGGTCAGGGAGAGAGAGAGAGGCAGACAGGGGATAGGACTATTTGCACTAGGGCTGTCCCTGACTTAAAAAATATTTGGTTGACCGAGAGTCTGTTTTAATAACGTGTATTTGTCCATAAAAAGACACATTCTATGGATTTTAAGCATATCAACTATATGCACTGAGCTTGTCTGATGCTTTAAGCTCACTGTTTGATTAAATAATGAAGACACACAAATGACTAGAGGGAGTGACCGCAATTGATTTGATTGTGCTCAGACTTGCTGCACTGTGTTAAAAAAAAAAAAATGACAGTGAGTGACTGTGTGACTAGCGGCCATTGTCTCTTTCTCCTCCCCGCTGCAGCGGTCCACTACACACACACTACATACACACTACACACACACTACACACACACACTACATACACACTACACACACACTACACACACACACTACATACACACTACACACACACTACACACACACACACTACACACACACTACACACACACTACAGAACATCAGCTGTGTTTACCGCTCGCTCCATGCTGCCAC
>NW_027260806.1:40000-85000 GCF_045791955.1 Oncorhynchus clarkii lewisi
AATACCCCATAATGACGAAGAAAAACCTATTTTAAATAAACGTTTTGCAAATGTATTTAAAAAAAATCATAAACAGAAATATCTTATTTACATAAGTATTCGGACCCTTTGCCATGAGACTCGGAATTGAGTTCAGGTGCTTCCTGTTTCCATTGATCATCCTTGAAATGTTTCTTTGACTTGATTGGAGTCCACCTGTGGTAAATTCAATTGATTGAACATGATTTGGAAAGGCAAACACCTGTCTATATAAGGTCCCACAGTTGACAGTGAATGTCAAAGCAAAAACCAATACATGAGGTGGAAGGAATTGTTAGTAGAGCTCAGAGACAGGATTGAGACGAGGTACAGATCTGGGAAAGGGTACCAAAACATTTCTGCAGCGTTAAAGGTCCCCAAGAACATCATTCTTCAATGGAAGAAGTTTGGAATCACCAAGACTCTTCCTGGACCTGGCCACACGTTCAAACTGAGTTTTGTGTCTTTGGCATCATTAAAGGTGAAGACTGTTATTTTGTCAAATCAATTCTCTGTAATTATTATTATCACGTGATTAACCTAATCATGTAAATTTAATTAACTAGGACGTCGGGACACAACGGAAAATCTTCAGATTACAAAGTTTGAATTTTCTGAATATAACTGTTCAGATATTTTAATATCTGATCAATTAGTCTTCTATTAATTAATGATTCTTTACCTCACGTCAGTCTCATCTGAATGTCGTAAATTGTTGGTTATCTGCACAAACCCAGCGTTCACTATAAATCATCCCATACACCAAATGGCTTAATCATTTATTTACTAACTAAATAATCACAGAAATGCATAAACAAACCAACAGTAGATATATGTTACTAACAATGATAGGTAATATCCCCTAGTGGGCTAAACCGATATGATGGCTTGGTGGACAAATGGAAGGAGGGGTGGACTGAGAGAGAGCGGGAAAGACAACATTGATTCATGGGTTCATTACAATATAAACACATACATTGATTTGCCAATCCTTTGCACACGTGAACGGCCGTTCATTCGAGAATAATTGCAAGTACATATTTACTGTGTATGTCATTGTTGTCTTCTCTGTTGGAATCTGGTCTGTCTGCTGGAGATTTCATCTGAGTCTCTTTCTCTTTCTGTTTCCCTGAAGATCAAAGTCTTTCGTGGTTAGAATGGATACTTCAGAGTACCATTCAGAAATGTTCTCATAGATAGATGATTCGGCGGTTGTCAGTATTCTCGTCCTCGGTCTACGTCATTCCTAGCTGCAGACACTTCGTATCTAAGATTTGCTCTTATTCTGTAGGGATCGATAGTCTCAGAGTTTAACCATTTCCAGCCGTGCTGCCAATGCTGGTTAGAATTTGGCTACACATAACTATTCGCAATCACAGCTCAAGCGGTGGGTTTTCTGAGTCTGAAGAGGATTATCTCAGGATATATTTTTTCTTCATAACAGTAGAAAAGGCGGTTCCATGACACCCGATCATGTCTTTGCTCACGGGGGCATGGCCAAGGACTTCGTTAAACTTTAAAGGGAATGCAATTCTCTCACATTAAAGGTTTAACATCACGTTACATCATTTCACAAATAGTTTAATCTTTACTCATTCATTTTATACAAGAATTGGATGCAAAAAACATAATTGAGAAATGTACACATTCAGAGATATAGTTATGTGTGTTTCCTGTCCTCCATGAGGTCACCAAATGAAACACACTTGTCATAGCTGTCCCTTAAGTGTCCAAGGACCATTCTCACAAGTGGACATATGGTTTAATTTTTTTTAGGAGTTGGCCACGTGAAATCCTTTGTTCTCTCTGTGGTCTCTCTCTGCATGGGGAGACTCTCTATATACTGCATTGCCAGGGGGAGAGAGTCTCCGCCAGGAATTTACGACCTGAGATAACAGAACCTGGGTGTAGGAGAGAGTGAAAGAGGGGGAAGCCACGATCTACACCCAGAAAGGGCCACGTCATGACATGAGTAATCAGGGGAGAAGTGCCTTGGTCAAGGAGATGACCAAGAACCCGATGGTCACTCTGACAGAGTTCCAGAGTTCCTCTGTGGAGATGGGAGAACCTTCCAGAAGGACAACCATCTCTGCCGCACTCCACCAATCAGGTGTTTATGGTAGAGTGGCCAAACGGATGCCACTCCTCATTAAAAGGCACATGACAGCCCGCTTGGAGTTTTCTAAAAGGCACCTAAAGGACATGAGAGACAAGATTCTCTGGTCTAAAGTTTCACCTTCCAACAGGACAACAACCCTAAGCACACAGCCAAGACAGGGCAGGTGTGACTTCGGGACAAGTCTCTGAAGGTCCTTGAGTTGCTCAGCCAGAGCCCGGGCTTGGTCACCCTGACAAAGGAACTTCTCCCCTATTTGACCTAGATATTTTGTTTGTATGTATTCAAATCAAATCAAATTGTATTTGTCTAATACGCCGAATACAACATTTCCTCACCATGAAATGACGAGTCCTTAACTAACAAATAGAGTTAAAAAAAACATTTCCTAAATAAACTAAAGTAAAAAATAAAAGTTAACACAATAAAATTATGAGGCTCTATACAAGGTTACCGGTACCGAGTCAATGTGTGGGGGTACAGGTTAGTAATGAGACTATATACAGGGGTTACAGGTTAGTAATGAGACTATATACAGGGGGTACATGTTAGTAATTAGACTATATACATGGGGCCCAGGTTAGTAACGAGACGATATACATTGGGTACAGGTTAGTAATGAGACTATATACAGGGGGTACAGGTTAGTAATGAGACTATATACAGGGGATGCAGGTTGGTAATGAGACTATATACAGGGGGTACAGGTTAGTGATGAGACTATATACAGGGGGTACAGGTTAGTAATGAGACTATATACAGTGGGTACAGGTTAGTAATGAGACTATATACAGGGGGTACATGTTAATAATGAGACTATATACAGGGGGTACAGGTTAGTAATGAGACTATATACAGGGGTACAGGTTAGTAATGAGACTATATACAGGGGTTACCGGTACCGAGTCAATGTGTGGGGGTACAGGTTAGTAATGAGACTATATACAGGGGGTACCGGTACCGAGTCAATGTGTGGGGGTACATGTTAGTAATGAGACTATATACAGGGGGTACCGGTACCGAGTCAATGTGTGGGGGTACATGTTAGTAATGAGACTATATATAGGGGGTACAGGTTAATAATGAGACTATATACAAGGGGGTACAGGTTAGTAATGAGACTATATACAGGGGGTACAGGTTAGTAATGAGGCTATATACAGGGGTACAGGTTAGTAATGAGACTATATGCAGGGGGTACAGGTTAGTAATGAGACTATATACAGGGGGTACAGGTTAGTGATGAGACTATATACAGGGGGTACAGGTTAGTAATGAGACTATATACAGGGGGTACAGAGTCAATGTGTGGAAGTACAGCTTAGTAATGAGACTATATACAGGGGGTACAGGTTAGTAATGAGACTATATACAGGGGGTACAGGTTAGTAATGAGGCTATATACAGGGGTACAGGTTAGTAATGAGACTATATGCAGGGGGTACAGGTTAGTAATGAGACTATATACAGGGGGTACAGGTTAGTGATGAGACTATATACAGGGGGTACAGGTTAGTAATGAGACTATATACAGGGGGTACAGAGTCAATGTGTGGGAGTACAGCTTAGTAATGAGACTATATACAGCAGGTACAGGTTAGTAATGAGACTATATACAGCGGGTACGGGTTAGTAATGAGACTATATACAGGGGGTACAGGTTAGTAATGAGACTATATACAGGGGGTACAGAGTCAATGTGTGGGAGTACAGCTTAGTAATGAGACTATATACAGCGGGTACAGCTTAGTAATGAGACTATATACAGGGGTTACAGGTTAGTAATGAGACTATATACAGGGGGTACAGGTTAGTAATGAGACTATGTGTATATACAGCTAGGTCAGGTTAGTAATTAGATTATATACAGGGATACAGGTTAGTAATGAGACTATATACAGTGGGTACCGAGTCAATATGTGGGGGTACAGGTTAGTAATGAGACTATATACAGGGGTACAGGTTAGTAATGAGACTATATACAGGGTACAGGTTAGTAATGAGACAATATACAGGGGTTACAGGTTAGTAATGAGACTATATACAGGGGGTACAGGTTAGTGATGAGTCTATATACAGGGGTACAGGTTAGTAATGAGACTATATACAGGGGGTACAGGTTAGTGATGAGTCTATATACAGGGGTACAGGTTAGTAATGAGACTATATACAGCGGGTACCAAGTCAATATGTGGGGGTACAGGTTAGTAATGAGACTATATACAGCGGGTACCGAGTCAATATGTGGGAGTACAGCTTAGTAATGAGGCTATATACAGGGGGTACATGTTAATAATGAGACTATATACAGGGGGCCCAGGTTAGTAATGAGACTATATACAGGGGGTACATGTTAATAATGAGACTATATACAGGGGGTACAGGTTAGTAATGAGACTATATACAGGGGGTACAGGTTAGTAATGAGACTATATACAGGGGGTACAGGTTAGTAATGAGACTATATACAGGGGTACAGGTTAGTAATGAGACTATATACAGGGGGTACAGGTTAGTGATGAGTCTATATACAGGGGTACAGGTTAGTAATGAGACTATATACAGGGGTACAGGTTAGTAATGAGACTATATACAGGGGTACATGTTAGTAATGATACTATATACAGGGGGTACAGGTTAGTAATGAGACTATATACAGGGGGTAAAGGTTAGTAATGAGACTATATACAGGGGTACAGGTTAGTAATGAGACTATATACAGGGGTACAGGTTAGTAATGAGACTATATACAGGGGTACATGTTAGTAATGAGACTATATACAGGGGGTACATGTTAGTAATGAGACTATATACAGGGGGTACAGGTTAGTAATGAGACTATATACAGGGGGTACAGGTTAGTAATGAGACTATATACAGGGGTTACAGGTTAGTAATGAGACTATATACAGTGGTTACAGGTTAGTAATGAGACTATATACAGTGGTTACAGGTTAGTAATGAGACTATATAAGGGGGTACAGGTTAGTAATGAGACTATATACAGTGGGTACCGACTCAATATGTGGTTGTACAGGTTAGTAATGAGACTATATACAGGGGTACAGGTTAGTAATGAGACTATATACAGGGGTACAGGTTAGTAATGAGACTATATACAGGGGTTACAGGTTAGTAATGAGACTATATACAGGGGGTACAGGTTATTGATGAGTCTATATACAGGGGTACAGGTTAGTAATGAGACTATATACAGTGGGTACCGAGTCAATATGTGGGGGTACAGGTTAGTAATGAGACTATATACAGCGTGTACCGAGTCAATATGTGGGAGTACAGCTTAGTAATGAGGCTATATTCAAGGGGTGCAGGTTAGTAATGAGGCTATATACAGGGGGTACAGGTTAGTAATGAGACTATATACAGGAGAACAAAGTCAATGTGTGGGGGTACATGTACATGTTAGTAATGATACTGTATACAGGGGTACAGGTTAGTAATGAGGCTATATACAGGGGGTACAGGTTAGTAATGAGACTATATACAGTGGGTACAAGTTAGTAATGAGACTATATACAGGGGGTACAGGTTAGTAATGAGACTATATACAGGGGGTACAGGTTAGTAATGAGACGATATACAGGGGGTACAGGTTAGTAATGAGACTATATACAGGGTGTACAGGTTAGTAATGATACTATACACAGGGGGTACAAGTTAGTAATGAGACTATATACAGGGGGTACAGAGTCAATGTGTGGGAATACAGCTTAGTACTGAGGCTATATACAAAGGGTACAGGTTAGTAATGAGGCTATATACAGGGGGTACAGGTTAGTAATGAGACTATATACAGGGGGTACAGGTTAGTAATGAGACTGTATACAAGGGGGTACAGGTTAGTAATGAGACTGTATACAGGGGGTACAGGTTAGTAATGAGACTATATACAGGGGGTACTTGTTAGTAATGAGACTATGTGTATATACAGGGGTACAGGTTAGTAATGAGACTATATACAGGAGGTACAGGTTTGTAATGAGACTATGTTTATATACAGGGGGTACAGGTTAGTAATGAGACTATATACAAGGGGTACAGGTTATTAATGAGACTATATACAGGGGTTACAGGTTAGTGATGAGACTATATACAGGGGGTACAGGTTAGTAATGAGACTATATACAGGGGGTACAGGTTAGTAATGATACTATATACAGGGGTTACAGGTTAGTAATGAGACTATATACAGGGGTTACAGGTTAGTAATGAGACTATATACAGAGGGTACATGTTAATAATGAGACTATATACAGGGGGTACAGGTTAGTGATGAGACTATATACAGGGGGTACAGAGTCAATGTGTGGGAGTACAGCTTAGTAATGAGGCTATATACAAGGGGTACAGGTTAGTAATGAGACTATATATAGGGGGTACAGGTTAGTAATGAGACTATATACAGGGGGTACAGGTTAGTAATGAGACTATATACAGGGAGTACAGGTTAGTAATGAGGCTATATACAGGGGTACAGGTTAGTAATGAGACTATATACAGGGGGTACAGGTTAGTAATGAGGCTATATACAGGGGTACAGGTTAGTAATGAGACTATATACAGGGGGTACAGGTTAGTAATGAGACTATATACAGGGAGTACAGGTTAGTAATGAGACTATATACAGGGGGTACAGGTTAATAATGAGACTATATACAGGGGGTACATGTTAGTACCTGTACCCCCTGAAGTGACCTGAAAATAACTTTTCAGTGACGCTCCCCATCCAACCTGACAGAGCTTGAGAGGATCTGCAGAGAAGAATGTGAGAAACTCCCAAATATAGTTGTGCCAAGCTTGTAGCGTCATACCCAAGAAGACTCGATGCTGTAATCACTGCCAGTTGTGCTTCAACAAAGTAAAGGGTCTGAATACAGTTTTTGCTTTGTCATTATGGGGTATTGTGATGTCATTATGGGGTATTGTGATGTCATTATAGGGTAGTGTGATGTCATTATGGGGTATTGTGATGTCATTATGGGGTATTGTGATGTCATTATGGGGTATTGGGATGTCATTATGGGGTATTGTGATGTCATTATGGGGTAGTGTGATGTCATTATGGGGTATTGTGATGTCATTATGGGGTATTGTGATGTCATTATGGGGTATTGTATGTAGACTGATCAGGTAAAAAAAAAACGATTTAATCTATTTTAGAATAAGTCTGTAACGTAACAAAATGTGGAAAAACTCAAGGGGTCTGAATTCTTCCCGAATTCACTGTGCATACAATATCTAGACAATATCTAGACAATATCTACCTCCAAAACATGAACATAACACAGCTGATGTATATGGATATTTAAGAGCGCTATGCTGCAATTCTGTTCTGCAATCTTAAAGGTGTTTTTCTTTCCTTAAATCTATATTGTTGAATGCTCAAGGCCACGAATACAAGGTCTGAACCAAGCGCTTGACTGTCTCTCTGTTTTGTGACTGTGTCCTTCAACTTCAAGGCTGTTGGAGCTGAGTTTAGTCACCATCAGGACACACATACAAACATATCCTCTCGTTCCTCTCTCTCCAGCATCACCTCTCTACTCCTCTTCCTCCCTCTCTCTCTCCCTCTCCCTCTCTCTCTGTCATCCGGCTGGGTGAGTGTGCCTGTTTCACCCTGAGTACTGCAGTTGTATGAGTCTGATTTTATTAACTAGTGGAAATTATTATTTTTTTTCTTCCTGCGGGTTCACTCCTCACTGCTGGGTATTAATTACAGTTGTGGTGTGTTGTAAATATAATAAAACACACACACACACACACACACACACACACAAGCACTTACCTACACACACACACATTCAGGCATCACACACACGCTCTGTAACTCCTTAACAATACATCACAGCAATGTGGCGAGGGGTAATCGGTATGTTCACAGATGGAGCCAGGAAGAGCCAGGAGGAGAGGATAGATCCAGGAGGAGTCAGGAAGAGAGGATAGATCCAGGAGGAGCCAAGAGGAGAGGATAGATCCAGGAGGAGTTAGGAGGAGAGGATAGATCCAGGAGGAGCCAGGAGGAGAGGATAGATCCAGGAGGAGTCAGGAGGAGAGGATAGATCCAGGAGGAGCCAAGAGGAGAGGATAGATCCAGGAGGAGCCAAGAGGAGAGGATAGATCCAGGAGGAGCCAAGAGGAGATGATAGATCCAGGAGTAGCCAAGAGGAGAGGATAGATCCAGGAGGAGCCAAGAGGAGAGGATAGATCCAGGATGAGCCAGGAGGGGGGGATAGATCCAGGATGAGCCAGGAGGGGGGGATAGATCCAGGAGGAGTCAGGAGGAGAGGATAGATCCAGGAAGAGCCAGGAGGAGAGGATAGATCCAGGAGGAGCCAAGAGGAGAGGATAGATCCAGGAGGAGTTAGGAGGAGAGGATAGATCCAGGAGGAGCCAGGAGGAGAGGATAGATCCAGGAGGAGTCAGGAGGAGAGGATAGATCCAGGAGGAGCCAAGAGGAGAGGATAGATCCAGGAGGAGCCAAGAGGAGAGGATAGATCCAGGAGGAGCCAAGAGGAGAGGATAGATCCAGGAGGAGCCAAGAGGAGAGGATAGATCCAGGAGGAGCCAAGAGGAGAGGATAGATCCAGGATGAGCCAGGAGGGGGGGATAGATCCAGGAGGAGTCAGGAGGAGAGGATAGATCCAGGATGAGCCAGGAGGAGAGTATAGATCCAGGAGTAGCCAGGAGGAGGGTATAGATCCTGGAGGAGCCATGAGGAGTCAGGAGGAGAGGATAGATCCAGGAGGAGTCAGGAGGAGAGCATAGATCCAGTAGGAGTTAGGAGGAGAATAGATCCAAGAGGAGTCAGGAGGAGAAGATAGATCCAGGAGGAGTCAGGAGGAGAGGATAGATCCAGGAGGAGTCAGGAGGAGAGGATAGATCCAGTAGGAGTTAGGAGGAGAATATATCTAAGAGGAGTCAGGAGGAGGAGAGGATAGATCCAGGAGGAGTCAGGAGGAGAGGATAGATCCAGGAGGAGTCAGGAGGAGAGGATAGATCCAGGAGGAGCCAGGAGGAGAGGATAGATTTAGGAGGAGTCAGGAGGAGAGCATAGATCCAGTAGGAGTTATGAGGAGAATAGATCCAAGAGGAGTCAGGAGGAGAGGATAGATGCAGGATGAGTCAGGAGGAGTCAGGAGGAGAGGATTGATCCAGGAGGAGTCAGGAAGAGCCAGGAGGAGAAGATAGATCCAGGAGTAGCCAGGAGGGGAGGTTAGATCCAGGAGGAGCCAGGAAGAGAGGATAGATCCCGGAGGAGCCAGGAGGGGAGGATAGATCCAGGAGGAGTCAGGAGGAGAGGATAGATCCAGGAGGAGCCAGGAGGAGAGGACAGATCCAGGAGGAGATGATAGATCCAGGAGGAGTCAGGAGGGGAGGATAGATCCAGGAGTAGAGGATCTGAGAGAGCTTTGGAGACACTGAGTAGTGAATACACATTCTGATCCTTCAGCCAGAGACCACATTCAAACTACAGAGAGAGAGCGAGAGAGAGCTCGAGAGGGAGAGAGAGAGAGAGACGGCCACCCGGCTTGGTGAGAGGCCCATAGCCATCCTGATAGGTTAAAACCATACCAGCCAGAGAGGCTCTAGTTTCCTAATGAACCGCTCACAGGCAGCCATGAAGCAGGGGGGAGAAATGAGTAGACGGCCCTTTCCACTTACTAATTGCTTGCTTTTTAATGTGGCTAATTTGAACACTCACGTTGTGTAGTAGAGTGCTCTCTTCACAGAACTAGAGGCTCCTGGCAGCCATTGAACTATTTGTGACTGAAACTCATTAAAGTCAGAACAGGCTTGATGGGGGGTGGATGGGTGGAAGGGATGGAGGGAGCAGAGAAAAAGGGTGGGGAGAGCAGAGGAGAGGAGAGAAGAAGAGATAAGAGAAGAAGAGAGTGGGGAAGAGAGGAGGGGTGAGGAGAGGAGAGGGTGAAGAGAGGAGGTGAAGAGAGGAGAGGGTGAAGAGAGGATGGGTGAGGAGAGGAGAGGGTGAAGAGAGGAGGTGAAGAGAGGAGAGGGTGAAGAGAGGAGGTGAAGAGAGGAGAGGGTGAAGAGAGGAGGTGAAGAGAGAAGGTGAAGAGAGGAGGGGGTGAAGAGAGGAGAGGATGAAGAGAGGAGGTGAAGTGAAGAGACTAGGTGAAGAGAGGAGATGAAGAGAGGAGAGTGAAGAGAGGAGGTGAAGAGAGGAGGGGTGAAGAGAGGAGAGGGTGAAGAGAGGAGGTGGAGAGAGGATGTGAAGAGAGGAGAGTGTGAAGAGAGGAGGTGAAGAGAGGAGAGGTTGAAGAGAGGAGAGGGTAAAGAGAGGAGGGGGTGAAGAGAGGAGGGGTGAAGAGATGAGAGGGGGGTAACAAAGTCTAGGATTTGGCTCCTTCTCCCTTCTCCCAACTCCCTACTCCCTTCTCCCTACTCCCCACTCCCTTCTCCCTACTCCCTTCTCCCTACTCCCTTCTCCCAACTCCCTACTCCCTACTCCCTACTCCCTTCTCACTACTCCCTACTCCCTTCTCCCTACTCCCTACTCCCTTCTCACTACTCCCTACTCCCTTCTCCCTACTCCCTACTCCCTTCTCACTACTCCCTTCTCCCTACTCCCTTCTCACTACTCCCTTCTCCCTTCTCCCTACTCCCTTCTCACTACTCCCTTCTCCCTTCTCCCTACTCCCTTCTCACTACTCCCTTCTCCCTACTCCCTTCACCATACTCCCTTCTCACTACTCCCTTCACCATACTCCCTTCACCATACTCCCTTCTCCCAACTCCCTACTCCCTTCTCCCTACTCCCTACTCCCTTCTCACTACTCCCTACTCCCTTCTCCCTAATCCCTACTCCCTTCTCACTACTCCCTACTCCCTTCTCCCTACTCCCTACTCCCTTCTCACTACTCCCTTCTCCCTTCTCCCTACTCCCTTCTCACTACTCCCTTCTCCCTTCTCCCTACTCCCTTCTCACTACTCCCTTCTCCCTTCTCCCTACTCCCTTCTCACTACTCCCTTCTCCCTACTCCCTTCACCATACTCCCTTCTCACTACTCCCTTCACCATACTCCCTTCACCATACTCCCTTCTCCCTACTCCCTTCACCATACTCCCTTCTCCCTACTCCCTTCACCATACTCCCTTCTCCCTACTCCCTTCTCCCTATTCCCTTCTCCCTACTCCCCACTCTCTATTCCCTTCTCCCTACTCCCTTCTCCCTACTCCCTTCTCATTCTCCCTGACCTTTATCCCCCCCCCTCCTCCCATCTCATCAAAAACACTTCTCCATAAAGAGGACTTACTCTACCTGACTTCCAGTTGTTTTGGATGTGAAGGTCATTCTGTTTCGTTTTTGTTGTTGTTAATCTTTGATGCTAATACCGGTAGAGGGGAGAGAGGGGGTGTTCATGTGTTAGGGAGGGAAGGGTTTTGTATGATGTGCTTCTGTGTAGCCTGCTGTTTTGTGTAGGTGGAAGGAAGAACGGGGCATTATCTGTGTCAGATTTTTCTGATCATTGTTAAATTGTAAAAAAAGACAAATAAATACCCAATGCCTGCTACCTGCTTGGTATTCTACTGACTTCAGTGTCCCAGGTTCTCTACATTCTACTGACTTCAGTGTCCCAGGTTCTCTACATTCTACTGACTTCAGTGTCCCAGGTTCTCTACATTCTACTGACTTCAGTGTCCCAGGTTCTCTACATTCTACTGACTTCAGTGTCCCAGGTTCTCTACATTCTACTGACTAAAGTGTCCCAGGTTCTCTACATTCTACTGACTTCAGTGTCCCAGGTTCTCTACATTCTACTGACTTCAGTGTCCCAGGTTCTCTACATTCTACTGACTTCAGTGTCCCAGGTTCTCTACATTCTACTGACTAAAGTGTCCCAGGTTCTCTACATTCTACTGACTGACTTCAGTGTCCCAGGTTCTCTACATTCTACTGACTTCAGTGTCCCAGGTTCTCTACATTCTACTGACTTCAGTGTCCCAGGTTCTCTACATTCTACCGACTTCAGTGTCCCATGTTCTCTACATTCTACTGACTTCAGTGTCCCAGGTTCTCTACATTCTACTGACTTCAGTGTCCCAGGTTCTCTACATGCTTGCTACCTGCCTGGTATTCTACTGACATCAGTGTAATTGTGTGTGTGTGTGTGTGTGTGTGTTGGATGGATGGATGGATGGATGGATGACGCCTGTATTCATTGCCTAGTAGGCTGTAATTGACTTGTTGACTTGTTGAGCATGTATCTCGTATCGACTTGCAATGCTTTGCTTGGGCCCGGGCTTCCCTGTAGATTGTGATTATATCTATATTTTTGTTTCTCACCCTCTCTCCTCTCCATCTCCTCCCCCTCCCCTCCCCCTCTCAGCTGGAGATGGACAGAGTGTCCAGATGGACTCCATTAAGTCAGGCTTCGTGGGCTCCCAGGTGGAGCTGCGTTGTATCTTCGTTAATTCCAACCCTCCAGTCAAGATCTCTCAGGTGACGTGGCAGAAGTTCCTGAACGGCACCAAACAGAACGTGGCCATCGCCAACCCGTCGCTGGGGGTGTCCGTGCTCCCGCCCTTCAAGGAGAGGGTGACCTTCAAGCAGGCTGCGGTCCGCCACCGCACCCCGTCCCTGGAGGATACCACCATCATGTTCTCCAACCTGAGGCTGTCTGATGAGGCCGCATACATCTGCGAGTACACCACCTTCCCTGCTGGGAACCGAGAGAACATGGTCAACCTCACCGTGTTTGGTAAGGACTAGTTAACATGATATAAACCTCACCGTGTTTGGTAAGAACTAGATAACACAATATAAACCTCACTGTGTTTGGTAAGGACTAGATAACACAATATACACCTCACTGTGTTTGGTAAGAACTAGTTAACACAATATAAACCTCATTGTCTTTGGTAAGGACTAGTTAAAACGATATAAACCTCATTGTCTTTGGTAAGGACTATATCACACAATATAAACCTCACTGTGTTTGGTAAGAACTAGATAACACAATATAAACCTCACCGTGTTTGGTAAGGAAGGACTAGTAAACACAATATAAACCTCACCGTGTTTGGTAAGGACTAGATAACACAATATACACCCTATTATCTTTGGTAAGGACTAGTTAAAACAATATCAACCTCACCGTGTTTGGTAAGGACTAGTTAACACAATATACACCCTATTGTCTTTGGTAAGGACTAGTTAAAACGATATAAACCTCACCGTGTTTGGTAAGGACTAGTTAACACAATATAAATCTCACCGTGTTTGGTAAGGACTAGTTAACACAATATAAACCTCAATGTCTTTGGTAAGGACTAGATAACACAATATACACCCTATTGTCTTTGGTAAGGACTAGTTAAAACGATATAAACCTCATTGTCTTTGGTAAGAACTATATAACACAATATACACCCTATTGTCTTTGGTAAGGACTAGTTAAAACGATATCAACCTCACCGTGTTTGGTAAGGACTAGTTAACACAATATACACCCTATTGTCTTTGGTAAGGACTAGTTAAAATGATATAAACCTCACTGTGTTTGGTAAGAACTAGATAACCCAATATAAACCTCACCGTGTTTGGTAAGGACTAGTTAACACAACATAAACCTCACCGTGTTTGGTAAGGACTAGTTAACACAACATAAACCTCACCGTGTTTGGTAAGGACTTGCTAGTCACAACACAGTATGACTGGACATTCTAGTCATAAGTAAATGTTACAGTAATGTGAGATAATGTCTGTAATTTGAAAAGAGAGATGGTAAGGAAGCACATTACTGAAAAAATAAACACCCTTCAACTGGGTATGGTGTCGTGTGCATTCATAAGGTCACTCAGGGCTCTAACCTTGGGAAACATGTCAGGCCACTCAGCCAGCCTGTGTTTCTGTGAAGGTGTTGGAGATGTGATATATTCTATTCATATAGATTACCCCAGAAGGAACACTCAGTCAAAAAGCACACAGACATATTGCTTTCATGCAACTGGAGAATGTAGAAATAAATAAATATACAAGCAGCTGAAAGAGAAATCAATAAACCCATTTAGTATGCATGTTTCTGCCCCGGAGGACTTTCTGACTATGGAGTTATCCCATTGTTTGGGACAGAGTGAGAAGCAGTGAGGGAG
Organism: Oncorhynchus clarkii lewisi; assembly: GCF_045791955.1. NCBI lineage: Eukaryota > Metazoa > Chordata > Actinopteri > Salmoniformes > Salmonidae > Oncorhynchus > Oncorhynchus clarkii. Next base: position 54,270 of record NW_027260806.1, read on the forward strand.
AGAGCGACAGACTCTACAGAGAGAGAGACTCTACAGAGAGAGAGAGAGAGAGAGACTAAAGACACAGAGAGAGAGACTACAGAGAGACTACAGAGGGATAGAGACTCTACAGAGAGAGAGAGGGAGAGAGACTACAAGGAGAGAGACTACAGAGAGAGAGAGAGAGACTACAGAGAGATAGAGAGAGACTACAGACAGAGAGAGAGAGAGAGAGTCTACATAGAGAGACTACAGAGGGAGAGACTACAGAGAGAGCAACTACAGAGAGAGAGAGACTCTACAGAGAGAGAGACTCTACAGAGAGAGACTACAGACATAGAAAGAGAGAGACTACAGAGGGAGAGGGACTACAGAGACAGAGACTACAGAGAGAGAGAGAGAGACTCTACAGAGAGAGAGAGAGAGACAGACTCTACAGAGAGAGAGAGAGAGAGAGAGAGAGAGAGACTCTACAGAGAGAGAGAGCGAGAGAGACTCTACAGAGAGAGAGAGAGAGAGAGAGAGAGACTCTACAGTCCCTGTAGCTCCATCAGCCTTGTCTTAAGTAGTGACCAGTCCCTGTAGCTCCATCAGCCTTGTCTTAAGTAGTGACCAGTCCCTGTAGCTCCATCAGCCTTGTCTTAAGTAGTGACCAGTCCCTGTAGCTCCATCAGCCTTGTCTTAAGTAGTGACCAGTCCCTGTAGCTCCATCAGCCTTGTCTTAAGTAGTGACCAGTCCCTGTAGCTCCATCAGCCTTGTCTTAAGTAGTGACCAGTCCCTGTAGCTCCATCAGCCTTGTCTTAAGTAGTGACCAGTCCCTGTAGCTCCATCAGCCTTGTCTTAAGTAGTGACCAGTCCCTGTAGCTCCATCAGCCTTGTCTTAAGTAGTGACCAGTCCTTGTAGCTCCATCAGCCTTGTCTTAAGTAGTGACCAGTCCCTGTAGCTCCATCAGCCTTGTCTTAAGTAGTGACCAGTCCCTGTAGCTCCATCAGCCTTGTCTTAAGTAGTGACCAGTCCCTGTAGCTCCATCAGCCTTGTCTTAAGTAGTGACCAGTCCCTGTAGCTCCATCAGCCTTGTCTTAAGTAGTGACCAGTCCCTGTAGCTCCATCAGCCTTGTCTTAAGTAGTGACCAGTCCCTGTAGCTCCATCAGCCTTGTCTTAAGTAGTGACCAGTCCCTGTAGCTCCATCAGCCTTGTCATCTCCAAGCCCCCATCTTGTCTGTTTACAAAACGGAAACATATTCCCTATATATAGTATAATATAATGCCCTACTTTTGACAAGGGACCACAGGGCCCTCGTTGGGTTGTGTTGGGTGCCTGAGGAGAGTGTGTGTGCTGTGTGTTTTGTCAGCTGACAGTCAGTGAATGCCAGGAAACCTACGTGACAATAACCGACTGACAGTGTTCAAAGAGGCCCCTTCATATCATAGCTATCTGCAGCTCTGCACAACGCTGCCATTCATATCATAACTATCTATTCATATCTGATCTAGACCTGCAGTTTGATTGAGCAGTCTCTCTTGTTTACCTGAACCTCCTTTTTGATGTAACAACAGTAAATTGCTAATTGGCAGCCCTCAAAGGATTTCAATTGGAACACTTTGTGCCTTTGGAAATGCAAGAGACTTCTGCATCTGTTGAAGATTCCTGATAACTGGGTTTGACTTTGAGCACGTCAGGGACAGAGGAAAACCGGTTCCTTTCAGCTCGTCAGGGACAGAGGAAAACCGGTTCCTTTCAGCTCGTCAGGGACAGAGGAAAACCGGTTCCTTTCAGCACATCATGGACAGAGGAAAACCGGTTCCTTTCAGCACGTCAGGGACAGAGAAAAACCGGTTCCTTTCAGCTCGTCAGTGACAGAGGAAACCCGGTTCCTTTCAGCACATCAGGGACAGAGGAAAACCGGTTCCTTTCAGCACGTCAGGGACAGAGGAAAACCGGTTCCTTTCAGCTCGTCAAGGACAGAGGAAAACCGGTTCCTTTCAGCTCGTCAGGGACAGAGGAAAACCGGTTCCTTTCAGCACATCAGGGACAGAGGAAAACCGGTTCCTTTCAGCACATCAGGGACAGAGGAAAACCGGTTCCTTTCAGCACATCAGGGACAGAGGAAAACCGGTTCCTTTCAGCACGTCAGGGACAGAGGAAAACCGGTTCCTTTCAGCTCGTCAGGGACAGAGGAAAACCGGTTCCTTTCAGCTCGTCAGGGACAGAGGAAAACCGGTTCCTTTCAGCTCGTCAGGGACAGAGGAAAACCGGTTCCTTTCAGCACGTCAGGGACAGAGTAAAACCGGTTCCTTTCAGCTCGTCAGGGACAGAGGAAAACCGGTTCCTTTCAGCACATCAGGGACAGAGGAAAACCGGTTCCTTTCAGCACGTCAGGGACAGAGGAAAACCGGTTCCTTTCAGCACGTCAGGGACAGAGGAAAACCGGTTCCTTTCAGCACATCAGGGACAGAGGAAAACCGGTTCCTTTCAGCACGTCAGGGACAGAGGAAAACCGGTTCCTTTCAGCTCGTCAGTGACAGAGGAAACCCGGTTCCTTTCAGCACATCAGGGACAGAGGAAAACCGGTTCCTTTCAGCACGTCAGGGACAGAGGAAAACCGGTTCCTTTCAGCTCGTCAAGGACAGAGGAAAACCGTTTCCTTTCAGCTCGTCAGGGACAGAGGAAAACCGGTTCCTTTCAGCTCGTCAGGGACAGAGGAAAACCGGTTCCTTTCAGCACATCATGGACAGAGGAAAACCGGTTCCTTTCAGCACGTCAGGGACAGAGAAAAACCGGTTCCTTTCAGCTCGTCAGTGACAGAGGAAACCCGGTTCCTTTCAGCACATCAGGGACAGAGGAAAACCGGTTCCTTTCAGCACGTCAGGGACAGAGGAAAACCGGTTCCTTTCAGCTCGTCAAGGACAGAGGAAAACCGGTTCCTTTCAGCTCGTCAGGGACAGAGGAAAACCGGTTCCTTTCAGCACATCAGGGACAGAGGAAAACCGGTTCCTTTCAGCACATCAGGGACAGAGGAAAACCGGTTCCTTTCAGCACATCAGGGACAGAGGAAAACCGGTTCCTTTCAGCACGTCAGGGACAGAGGAAAACCGGTTCCTTTCAGCTCGTCAGGGACAGAGGAAAACCGGTTCCTTTCAGCTCGTCAGGGACAGAGGAAAACCGGTTCCTTTCAGCTCGTCAGGGACAGAGGAAAACCGGTTCCTTTCAGCACGTCAGGGACAGAGTAAAACCGGTTCCTTTCAGCTCGTCAGGGACAGAGGAAAACCGGTTCCTTTCAGCACATCAGGGACAGAGGAAAACCGGTTCCTTTCAGCACGTCAGGGACAGAGGAAAACCGGTTCCTTTCAGCACGTCAGGGACAGAGGAAAACCGGTTCCTTTCAGCACATCAGGGACAGAGGAAAACCGGTTCCTTTCAGCACGTCAGGGACTTGATTCAAATCACCACAAGACCTTTCCTCCCTCCACCTCAGATTCATTAACTTCAAATATAAATGTATCAGTCAATCTGAAGATTAACGTTGAAGTGAAGTAGAAATAATTAAATAGAGAGATATCAGTCAATCTGAAGATTAACGTAGAAGTGAAGTAGAAATAATTAAATAGAGAGATATCAGTCAATCTGAAGATGAACGTTGAAGTGAAGTAGAAGTAATTAAATAGAGAGATATCAGTCAATCTGAAGATGAACGTTGAAGTGAAGTAGAAATAATTAAATAGAGAGATATCAGTCAATCTGAAGATGAACGTTGAAGTGAAGTAGAAGTAATTAAATAGAGAGATATCAGTCAATCTGAAGATGAACGTTGAAGTGAAGTAGAAATAATTAAATAGAGAGATATCAGTCAATCTGAAGATTAACGTTGAATTGAAATATATATCCTTAAACACCTAAAAGTGAATTATCTTGAAAGAAAAATACACACAAACCACTTACTTCACAGTTAAATGTATAATGTTTTAATGAAAGGCATTGGCATTGAGATGTTGATAATCCATTTATTCTCTCTCTTCCTTCCAGCGCGACCTCTGACCCGAATGACCTTGACCACGCCTACCATCGTGGCCCGCCCCCAGAAGCGTAAGATGACTGTGGCAACATGCCTCTCGGCCAATGGGAAGCCTCAGAGCGTGATCAAGTGGGACACGAGGCTGAAGGGTGAGGCCACGTTCCAGGAGACACAGAACAGCAACGGCACGGTGACCGTCCGCAGTAACTATGTGGTCGTGCCAAGCAGAGAGACACACAAACAGAAACTCACCTGCATCGTAACCTACCGCAACGAGAGGATTACCGACAGTGTCGTGCTCAACGTGCAGTGTGAGTTATCGCCGTTATTTTCATGTCAATCATTCAATTTTTTGGGACATGTCGTCCCATTGAGGTTGGTATACCTGTTTATTTAACCATGTAGTCCCATTGAGGTTAGAACACCTCTATATTTAACCATGTAGTCCCAATGAGGTTAGAATGCCTCTATATTTAACCATGTAGTCCCAATGAGGTTAGAATACCTCTATATTTAACCATGTAGTCCCAATGATGTTAGAATACCTCTATATTTAACCATGTAGTCCCATTGAGGTTAGAATACCTGTTTATTTAACCATGTAGTCCCATTGAGGTTAGAATACCTGTTTATTTAACCATGTAGTCCCATTGAGGTTAGAATACCTCTATATTTAACCATGTAGTCCCAATGAGGTTAGAATACCTCTATATATACCATGTAGTCCCAATGAGGTTAGAATACCTCTATATTTAACTATGTAGTTCCAATGAGGTTAGAATACCTCTATATTTAACCATGTAGTCCCATTGTGGTTAGAATACCTCTATATTTAACCATGTAGTCCCAATGAGGTTAGAATACCTGTTTCCCAAGGGAGAGTTGATTTTAAATGCACTCACAGCACATCAACAAATCAACACACTTTACTAAGAGAAACACAGTGTAAATAGAAGCTTAACGTGAAAGACTATCAGAGTCCAAAATGTGTCGTAGACAGTTCAGTTTGAAGATAAAACGACTTCTCCAGTAGAAATCCCCGATCACACTTGAATTACTGGGGCATCTGAAACGCCACCCTATTCTCTATTTAGTGCACAACTGGTCTGGTCATTAGTAGTGGACTAAATAGGGAATAGGGTGTAATTTAGGAAGCATGTCATTAGTTAATATTAGTACCATTCACTGCTCTGTTCTGTCTGTTCTGCTCTATTCTGCTGTGTTCTGTCTATTCTGCTCTGTTCTGTCTGTTCTGCTCTATTCTGCTGTGTTCTGTCTATTCTGCTCTGTTCTGTCTGTTCTGCTCTATTCTGCTCTGTTCTGCTCTATTCTGCTCTATTCTACTCTGTTCTGTCTATTCTGCTCTGTTCTGTCTATTCTGCTCTGTTCTGTCTTCTGCTCTATTCTACTCTGTTCTGTCTGTTCTGCTCTATTCTGCTCTGTTCTGTCTATGCTGCTCTGTTCTGTCTATTCTGCTCTGTTCTTCTCTATTCTGCTCTGTTCTGTCTGTTCTGCTCTATTCTACTCTGTTCTGTCTATTCTGCTCTATTCGACTCTGATCTGTCTGTTCTGCTCTATTCTGCTCTGTTCTGTCTATTCTGCTCTGTTCTGTCTATTCTGCTCTATTCTACTCTGATCTGTCTGTTCTGCTCTATTCTGCTCTGTTCTGTCTATTCTGCTCTGTTCTGTCTATTCTGCTCTATTCTACTCTGTTCTGTCTATTCTGCTCTATTCTACTCTGTTCTGTCTGTTCTGCTCTATTCTGCTCTAGTCTACTCTGATCTGTCTATTCTGCTCTGTTCTGTCTGTTCTGCTCTATTCTGCTCTGTTCTGTATATTCTGTTCTGCTCTGCTCTATTCTGTTCTGTCTGTTCTGCTCTATTCTGCTCTGTTCTGTCTGTTCTGCTCTATTCTGCTCTGTTCTGTCTATTCTGTTCTGCTCTGCTCTATTCTGTTCTGTCTGTTCTGCTCTATTCTACTCTGTTCTGTCTGTTCTGCTCTATTCTGCTCTGTTCTGTTCTGCTCTGTTCTATTATGTTCTGCTCTATTCTATTCTGTTCTGCTCTGTTCTGTTCTGTTCTATTCTGTTCTGCTCTATTCTGCTATATTCTGCTCTGTATTGCTCTATTCTATTCTGCTCTATTCTACTCTGTTCTGTCTGTTCTGCTCTATTCTGCTCTATTCTACTCTGTTCTGTCTATTCTGCTCTGTTCTGTCTATTCTGCTCTATTCTACTCTGTTCTGTCTGTTTAGCTCTATTCTGCTCTGTTCGGTCTATTCTGTTCTGCTCTGCTCTATTCTGTTCTGTCTATTTTGCTCTATTCTACTCTGTTCTGTCTGTTTTGCTCTATTCTGCTCTATTCTACTCTGTTCTGTCTATTCTGCTCTGTTCTGTCTATTCTGCTCTATTCTACTATGTTATGTCTGTTCTGCTCTATTCTGCTCTGTTCTGTCTATTCTGTTCTGCTCTGCTCTATTCTGTTCTGTCTGTTCTGCTCTATTCTGCTCTGTTTTGTCTATTCTGTTCTGCTCTTCTCTGTTCTGCTCTGTTCTGTTCTGTTCTGCTCTGTTCTATTCTGTTCTGCTCTGTTCTGTTCTGCTCTGCTCTATTCTGCTCTGTTCTGTCTATTCTGCTCTATTCTACTATATTCTGCTCTGCTCTGTTTTGGTCTGCTCTATTCTGCTCTGTTCTGTCTATTCTGCTCTGTTCTACTCTGTTCTGTCTATTCTACTCTGTTCTGTCTGTTCTGCTCTATTCTGCTCTGTTCTGTCTATTCTGTTCTGCTCTGCTCTTTTCTGTTCTGTCTGTTCTGCTCTATTCTGCTCTGTTCTGTCTATTCTGTTCTGTTCTGTTCTACTCTTCTCTGTTCTGCTCTGCTCTGTTCTATTCTTTTCTGCTCTGTTCTATTCTGCTCTATTCCATTCTGTTCTGCTCTGTTCTGTTCTGTTCTGTCTATTCTGCTCTGTTCTGTCTATTTTGCTCTATTCTACTCTGTTCTGTCTGTTCTGCTCTATTCTGCTCTATTCTACTCTGTTCTGTCTATTCTGCTCTGTTCTGTCTATTCTGCTCTATTCTACTCTGTTCTGTCTGTTTAGCTCTATTCTGCTCTGTTCGGTCTATTCTGTTCTGCTCTGCTCTATTCTGTTCTGTCTATTTTGCTCTATTCTACTCTGTTCTGTCTGTTTTGCTCTATTCTGCTCTATTCTACTCTGTTCTGTCTATTCTGCTCTGTTCTGTCTATTCTGCTCTATTCTACTATGTTATGTCTGTTCTGCTCTATTCTGCTCTGTTCTGTCTATTCTGTTCTGCTCTGCTCTATTCTGTTCTGTCTGTTCTGCTCTATTCTGCTCTGTTCTGTCTATTCTGTTCTGCTCTTCTCTGTTCTGCTCTGTTCTGTTCTGTTCTGCTCTGTTCTATTCTGTTCTGCTCTGTTCTGTTCTGCTCTGCTCTATTCTGCTCTGTTCTGTCTATTCTGCTCTATTCTACTATATTCTGCTCTGCTCTGTTTTGGTCTGCTCTATTCTGCTCTGTTCTGTCTATTCTGCTCTGTTCTACTCTGTTCTGTCTATTCTACTCTGTTCTGTCTGTTCTGCTCTATTCTGCTCTGTTCTGTCTATTCTGTTCTGCTCTGCTCTTTTCTGTTCTGTCTGTTCTGCTCTATTCTGCTCTGTTCTGTCTATTCTGTTCTGTTCTGTTCTACTCTTCTCTGTTCTGCTCTGCTCTGTTCTATTCTGTTCTGCTCTGTTCTATTCTGCTCTATTCCATTCTGTTCTGCTCTGTTCTGTTCTGTCTATTCTGTTCTGTTCTGTCTATTCTGCTCTGTTCTGTCTGTTCTGCTCTATTCTGTTCTGTTCTACTCTGTTCTGTCTGTTCTGCTCTATTCTGTTCTCTTCTGTTCTGCTCTGTTCTATTCTGTTCTGCTCTGCTCTATTCTGTTCTGCTCTGTTCTGTTCTGCTCTGCTCTATTCTGCTCTGTTCTGTCTATTCTGCTCTATTCTACTCTATTCTGCTCTGCTCTGTTCTGGTCTGCTCTATTCTGCTCTGTTCTGTCTATTCTGCTCTGTTCTGTCTATTCTGCTCTATTCTACTCTGTTCTGTCTGTTCTGCTCTGTTCTGTCTATTCTGCTCTATTCTACTATGTTCTGTCTGTTCTGCTCTATTCTGCTCTGTTCTGTCTATTCTGTTCTGCTCTGCTCTATTCTGTTCTGTCTGTTCTGCTCTATTCTACTCTGTTCTGTCTATTCTGCTCTGTTCTGTTCTGCTCTGTTCTGTCTATTCTGCTCTATTCTACTATATTCTGCTCTGCTCTGTTTTGGTCTGCTCTATTCTGCTCTGTTCTGTCTATTCTGCTCTGTTCTACTCTGTTCTGTCTATTCTACTCTGTTCTGTCTGTTCTGCTCTATTCTGCTCTGTTCTGTCTATTCTGTTCTGCTCTGCTCTTTTCTGTTCTGTCTGTTCTGCTCTATTCTGCTCTGTTCTGTCTATTCTGTTCTGTTCTGTTCTACTCTTCTCTGTTCTGCTCTGCTCTGTTCTGTTCTGTTCTGCTCTGCTCTATTCTGCTCTGTTCTGTCTATTCTGCTCTATTCTACTCTATTCTGCTCTGCTCTGTTCTGGTCTGCTCTATTCTGCTCTGTTCTGTCTATTCTGCTCTGTTCTGTCTATTCTGCTCTGTTCTGTCTATTCTGCTCTATTCTACTCTGTTCTGTCTGTTCTGCTCTATTCTGCTCTGTTCTGTCTATTCTGTTCTGCTCTATTCTACTCTGTTCTGTCTGTTCTGCTCTATTTTGTTCTGTTCTGCTCTGTTCTATTGTGTTCTGCTCTGTTCTGTTCTGCTCTGTTCTGTTCTGCTCTATTTTGTTCTGGTCTGCTCTGTTCTATTGTGTTTTGCTCTGTTCTGTTCTGCTCTATTGTGTTCTGCTCTGTTCTGTTCTGCTCTGTTCTATTCTGTTCTGCTCTGTTCTGCTCTGTTCTATTGTGTTCTGTTCTGTTCTGTTCTGCTCTGTTCTGCTCTGTTCTGCTCTGTTCTATTCTGTTCTGCTCTATTCTGTTCTGCTATATTCTATTCTGTTCTGCTCTGTTCTGTTCTGCTCTGCTCTATTCTGCTCTTTTATGTCTATTCTGCTCTATTCTACTGTATTCTGCTCTGCTCTGTTCTGGTCTGCTCTATTCTGCTCTGTTCTGTCTATTCTGCTCTATTCTTCTCTGTTCTGATTTGTTCTGCTCTTCTCTGTTCTGCTCTGTTCTGCTCTATTCTGCTCTGCTCTGATCTGCTCTATTCTGTTCTGTTCTGTTCTTCTCTATTCTGTTCTCTTCTGTTCTGCTCTGTAATGCTCTGTTCTGGTTTGCATGTGGTATACTAGCATAGTGATGTAGAACATCATTCACCGTTGTCCTGTCATAACACAGTCAGTGTTTTCCGTTAGCCCCGACCGTCGGCTAATCATCCGGCTACCGACTAATTTTCAGCTGGCTACTTTTTCCACATCCTATTAGCCAGGCAACTTTTTATTTAAAAGTTTCAATCCACTAGTCCGTCGACCCCTCTCCCGCTAGAATTAACAATATGCATCTTCTAGCATTCTATTCTTAGGATAGGTGCCTGTCAGTCACAAAGCCAGCGATTACAGGGAAACGCAGTCTGTCCCTCTTCCCTGTACAATTTGTGTACGATGTGGTTGGTTGCAGTCAAATGTCTTTACAAGGAGGACGAAGAAAGAGTGTGATGCTCGTGAATTTGCACGTCCCACGTAATATAGGTGGTAACGATGAGTCAATCCACGACTTAGCCGAATTATTGTTTTCTGGCATTGTCCTTTATTTTGTGTAGCCGTTAGCGATGATGCTAATAAAAAACCATCTTCTGACAGATGGAAAGGCTTTCCCAAAAACCTTCTCTGTAAATGTTAACTACAAAGTAGCTGATATAATGATTATTTTCATAAATCCAGTGGGTATTTGTTTTGCAAACTCTACTATTGCTTAAACACTGCTAAACAACAGCCTCTTGTTAGGTGTTCATTAAAGTGCAGCTTCACCCAAAAATATAAATTGATCAGATTTTTCAAAAGTGGTCTCAGGATGTGGTTCTCAGGATGTGGTTCTCAGGATGTGGTTCTCAGGATGTGGTTTAAGCATTTTTGTGGACTTAGAACTTACAATGTTGTTGTTTTTCTATTAAAAAGTGTGATTTTGAGAGTGACACCTAAATAAAATTGGAAAAACTTAAACCTAGAAAAACAACAAGGAGAAAACGGAATGTGGGAAAGAACAAAATGGAATCAGGCAAAAAATAAAACTGATTTTGTATGGCCTACCTAATAATGTTTTTGAATTCATATAGAGGGTGGTGATCTCTAGGAGTGGTGTGGTGACCTCTAGAGAGTGGTGTGGTGATCTCTAGAGGGTAGTGTGGTGATCTCTAGAGGGTGGTGATCTCTAGAGGGTGGTGTGGTGATCTCTAGAGAGTGGTGTGGTGATCTCTAGAGGGTGGTGTGGTGATCTCTAGAGGGTGGTGTTGTGATCTCTAGAGGGTGGTGTGGTGACCTCCTAGAGGGTGGTGTGGTGATCTCTAGAGGGTGGTGTGGTGATCTCTAGAGGGTGGTGTGGTGATCTCTAGAGGGTGGTGTGGTGATCTCTAGAGGGTGATGTGGTGACCTCCAGAGGGTGGTGTGGTGATCTCTAGAGGGTGGTGTGGTGATCTCTAGAGAGTGGTGTGGTGATCTCTAGAGGGTAGTATGGTGACCTCTAGAGGGTAGTGTGGTGACCTCTAGAGGGTGGTGTGGTGATCTCTAGAGGGTGGTGTGGTGATCTCTAGAGAGTGGTGTGGTGATCTCTAGAGGGTGGTGTGGTGATATCTAGAGGGTGGTGAGGTGATCTCTAGAGGGTGGTTTGGTGATCTCTAGATGGTGGTGTGGTGACCTCTAGAGGGTGGTGTGGTGATCTCTAGAGGGTGGTGTGGTGATCTCTAGAGGGTGGTGTGGTGATCTCTAGAGAGTGGTGTGGTGATCTCTAGAGGGTGGTGTGGTGACCTCTAGAGGGTGGTGTGGTGATCTCTAGAGGGTGGTGTGGTGATCTCTAGAGGGTGGTGTGGTGATCTCTAGAGAGTGGTGTGGTGATCTCTAGAGGGTGGGGTGGTGATCTCTAGAGGGTGGTGTGGTGACCCTAGAGGGTGTTGTAGTGTGATGATCTCTAGAGGGTTGAGTACTGGGACAGTCACAGTGAATGGCGTGAATGGAAGACATAAGGACTTTTCACAGTACTGAGCCAAACAGAGCTGACCCTAACGAAGTTGAACTGTTTTGGCATGGTTACATAGTCGCTTGAACCATTTAGGAGAAGGACTGTGACAAAATACTGTGGGCTAGCACAGTAACATTCAGGTCGACCCTATATGGCCAATCTGACAAGACTGTACTGACACCATCTCTCTCCCCCTGACAGATGAACCGGAGGTGAAGATCGAGGGTTTTGATGGTAACTGGTACCTGAACCGTCAGGACGTCAGCCTCACCTGCAACACTGACGCTAACCCCCCTGTCACCGTCTACCAGTGGAAACTGTAAGTCTAAAACTCCACACAGGGATGAAGCTTCTTTTTACTGTCTATGTTCATGTTCAAGTTGTCTGTTTGAAAGCGGTAGAAGAAGAAGTATCTTCTCCACAATTAACAGCACGGAGGCTCAAACAGAAGGAGAAGAGGATTCATATTGTCTTAGGGTGTGTCCAAAATATCCCCTGTGCTCAATCCCCTGCTCTGGTCAACACTATTCAGGGAATAGCTAATATTTGCCAGCATCATACCACCCTGCATACCACCCTGTGTCCACTGCTGGCTTGCTTCTGAAGATGAGCAGGGTTGGTCCTGGTCAGTCCCTGGATGGGAGACCAGATGCTGCTGGAAGTGGTGTTGGAGGGCCAGTAGGAGGCACACTTTCCTCTGGTCTAAAAATAATACCCCAGGGCAGTGATTGGGGACATTGCCCTGTGTAAAGTGCTGTCTTTCAGATGTAATGTTAAATGGGTGTCCTGACTCTCTGTGGTCAGTAAAGATCCCATGGCACTTATTGTTGGGGTGTTAACACTGGTGTTTTTTAAAAATCCCGATATGACATTCATACCATCATGGCCACCTAATCATCCCCATCTTAAAATTGGCTCATTCATCTCCTCTCCCCTGTAACTATTCCCCAGGTCGTTGCTGTAAATGAGAATATGTTCTTAGTCAACTGACCTGGTTAATTAAATTAACTATTTGTGCCTCGGTTCAATCAATCAATCAATCAATCAATCAATCAAATGTATTTATAAAGCCCTTCTTACAACACTGCTCTGTTCTACTCTGTCATAACATCAAGTGGATGTGTAGCTAACACACATTCTCCAGAACCCTGTTAAATACTCAATTCAATTTACTGCTGCAATGGAGCTGCCACAAAGTTGGGAATTTATGATAAATACTTGTGTTATTATGGTCTGGTAACCGTTTTTATTCCACGTTTCCAATCTGGGTTTCAAAAGCAGAAAGCCATGCTGGAAATCTATCAACATAACTCTACCTCCTCTTTCTCTGTCTTCATCAACCTTTCATTCATGTGTTTCAGTTGCTTTACACACCAGTGTATTGATGATGGTAAGGTGTGAGATGGGAGCCTAGGCAAAGTCTATCTATCTTCAGTATCTACACTATCTATACTATCTACAGTGGCTTGCGAAGGTATTCACTCCCCTTGGCATTTTTCCTATTTTGTTGCCCTACAACCTGGAATTAAAATTGATTTTTTGGGGGGGTTTGTATCATTTGATTTACACAACATTTGAAAATGCAACATATTTTTTATTGTGAAACAAACAAGAAATAAGAAAAAAACAGAACACTTGAGCGTGCAAACTATTCACCCCCCAAAGTCAATACTTTGTAGAGACACCTTTTGCAGCAATTACAGCTGCAAGTCTCTTGGGGTATGTCTCTATAAGCTTGGCACATCTAGCCACTGGGTTTTTTGCCCATTCTTCAAGGCAAAACTGCTCCAGTTCCTTCAAGTTGGATGGGTTCCGCTGGTGTACAACAATCTTTAAGTCATACCACAGATTCTCAATTGGATTGGGTTCTGGGCTTTGACTAGGCCATTCCAAGACATTTAAAGGTTTCCTCTTAAACCACTTGAGTGTTGCTTTAACAGTATGCTTAGGGTCATTGTCCTGCTGGAAGGTGAACCTCCGTCCCAGTCTCAAATCTCTGGAAGACAAACTGGTTTCCCTCAAGAATGTCCCTGTATTTAGCACCGTCCATCATTCCTTCAATTCTGACCAGTTTCCCAGTCCCTGCCGATGAAAAACATCCCAACAGTGTGACTCTGCCACCACCATGCTTCACTGTGGGGATGGAGTTCTCTGGGTTATAAGAGGTGTTGGGTTTGCCCCAGACATAGAATTTAACTTTATAGACAAAAAGCTCAATTTAGGTCTTGTCTGACCAGAGTACCTTCTTCCATGTGTTTGGGGAGTCTTCACATGCCTTTTGGCAAACACCAAACATGCTTGCTTATTTAGTTCTGGCCACTCTTCCCTAAACATGTTTGCTCTTCCCCAAACATGTTAGCTTATTTATTTCTGGCCACTCTTCCCTAAAGCCCAACTCTGTTGAGTGTACGGCTTAAAGTGGTCCTATGGACAGACACTCCAATTTCTGCTGTGGAGGTTTGCAGCTCCTTCAGGGTTATCTTTGGTCTCTTTGTTGCCTCTCTGATTAATTCCCTACTTTCCTGGTCTGTGAGTTTTGGTGGGCGGCCCTCTCTTGGCAGGTTTGTTGTGGTGCCATATTCTTTCCATTTTTTAATAATGGATTTAATTTGCTCCATGGGATGTTCAAAGTTTCTGATAATTTTTTATAACCCAACCCTGATCTGTACTTCTCCACAAATTTGGACCTGACCTGTTTGGAGAGCTCCTTGCTGTTCATAGTGCCGCTTGCTTGGTGGTGTTGCAGACTAGGGCCTTTCAGAACAGGTGTATATATACTGAGATCATGTGACACTTAGATTGCACACAGGTGGACTTTATTTAACTAATTATGTGACTTCTGAAGGTGGTAATATTTTACATCAGATCTTATTTAGGGCTTCATAGTAAAGGGGGTAAATACATATTTTTTTTGAATCTACAGTGGGGGAAAAAGTGAGGCAAAAAAGTATTTAGTCAGCCACCAATTGTGCAAGTTCTCCCACTTAAAAAGATGAGAGAGGCCTGTAATTTTCATTATACGTACACTTCAACTATGACAGACAAAATGAGAAAAAAAATCCAGAAAATCACATTGTATGATTTTTTATGAATTTATTTGCAAATTATGGTAGAAAATAAGTATTTGGTGAATAACAAAAGTTTATCTCAATACTTTGTTATATACCCTTTGTTGGCAATGACAGAAGTCAAACGTTTTCTGTAAGTCTTCACAAGGTTTTCACACAGCAGGAAGCTTGGTCACGGAAATCAGAAAAGCAATAAAATTAACCGTTTACCTTTGATTATCTTCTGATGTTTTCACTGACGAGACTCCCAGTTAGACAGAAAATGTTCCTTTTGTTCCATAAAGATTATTTTTATACCCAAAATACCTCTGTTTGTTTGTCACGTTATGTTGAGAAATCCGCCGGAAATAGCGGTCACGGCAACGCCGGAAAAAATTACACATTATATTCACACCTTAGGGAATACGTAGAAAAAGGAATCTGGTTGCCCAAAGGGGTGCATAGGAACACAACGGTTTCAAAACATGAGTCACTTCCTGATTGGATTTTTCTTAGGCTTTCGCCTGCAATATCAGTTCTGTTATACTCACAGACAATATTTTGACAGTTTTGGAAACTTTAGAGTGTTTTCTATCCTAAGCGGTAAATTATATGCATTTTCTAGCATCTGGTCCTGAGAAATAGGCGGTTTACTTTGGGAACGTTTTTCCAAAAATAAAAATAGTGCCCCCTAGTTTCAAGAGGTTAAATGTATTTGGCTAAGGTGTATGTAAACCTTCCGACTTCAATCACAAGACATTATGAAATCTGTGTACACAAACAACAAGTGTGCAGTTAAAATTGGCAAAAACACACATTTATTTCCACAGAGCCGTGGGGTGAGACAGGGATGCAGCTTGAGCCCCACCCTCTTCATCATATACATCAATGAATTGGCGAGGGCACTAGAACAGTGTGCAGCACCCGGCCTCACCCTACTAAAATCTGTAGTCAAATGTCTGCTGTTTGATAATGATCTGGTGCTTCTGTCACCAACCAAGGAGGGCCTACAACAGCACCTAGATCTTCTGCACAGATTCTGTCAGACCTGGGCCCTGACAGTAAATCTCAGTAAGACAAAAATAATTGTCTTACAAAAAATGTCCAGTTGCCAGGATAACAAATACAAATTCCATCTAAACACCAGCACCACAGGTAACTTCCACAAAGGTGTGAACTATCTGAGAGACAAGGAACGAAGGGCATTCTATGCCATCAAAAGGAACATAAAATTCAACATACCAATTAGGATCTGGCTAAAAATACTTGAATCAGTTATAAAACCCATTGCCCTTAATGGTTGTGAGGTCTGGGGTCCGCTCACCAACCAAGGCTTCACAAAATGGACAAACACCAAATTGAGACTCTGCATGCAGAATTCTGCAAAAAATATCCTCTGTGTACAACGTAGAACACCAAATAATGCAGGCAGAGCAGAATTAGGCCGATACCCGCTAATTATCAAAATCCAGAAAAGTGCCTGATAAATTCTACAACCACCTAAAAGGAAGTGATTCCCAAACCTAACATAACAAAGCCATCACCTACAGAGAGATGAACCTGGAGAAGAGTCCCCTAAGCGAGCTGGTCCCGAGGCTCTGTTCACAACCACAAACAGACCCCACAGAGCCCCAGGACAGAAACACAATTAGACCCAACCAAATCACGAGAAAACAAAAAGATAATTACTTGACACATTGGAAAGAATTAACAAAAAATCAGAGCAAACTAGAATGCTATTTGGCCCTGAACAGAGTACGCAGTGGCAGAATACCTGACCAGTGTGACTGACCCAAACTTAAGGAAAGCTTTGCCTATGTACAGCCTCAGTGAGCATAGCCTTGCTATTGAGAAAAGCTGCCATAGGCAGACCTGGCTCTCAAGAGAGGACAAGCTATGTGCACACTGCCCACAAAATGAGGTGGAAACTGAGCTGCACTTCCTAACCTCCTGCCAAATGTATGACCATATTAGAGACACATATTTCCCTCAGATTACACAGACCCAAACTCCCATATCTACTGATTTTGATAAAACTGATTTTGATAAACTCCCATATCTACTGGGTGAAATTCCACAGTGTGCCATCACAGCAGCAAGATTTTTGACCTGTTGCTACAAGAAAAGGTCAACCTGTGAAGAACAAACACCATTGTGAATTCAACCAATATTTATGTTTATTTATTTTCCCTTTTGCACTTTAACTATTTGCACATCGTTACAACACTGTATAAAGACGTGATATGACATTTGAAATATATGTATTATTTTGGAACAGTTGTGAGTGTAATGTTTACTCTTCATTGTTATTGTTTTTTCACACATAGAGAGGGAGAGAGACTGAGAGAGAGACTGAGAGACAGAGAGAAAGAGAGAGAAAGAGACAGAGAGAGAAAGAGAGACTGAGAGAGAACGCGAGAAAGAGAGAGACAGAGACAGAGACTGATAGAGAGAAAGAGAGAGAGACTGGGAGAGAGAAAGAGAGAGAGACTGAGAGAGAGAGAGGGAGACTGAGAGTGAGAAAGAGAGAGAGACTGAGACTGAAACTGAGAGAGAGAGAGACATAGAGACAGAGCGAGAGAGACAGAGAGACTGAAACTGAGAGAGAGAGACTGAGACAGAGAGTGAGAGGGAGACAGAGAGAGAGACACGGAGACTGAGAGAGAGAGAGAGAGAGAGAGAGAGAGATAGAGAGAGAGAGAGAGAGAGAGAGAGAGTGACTGAGAGATGTATAGACAAGGGGGCATGCTGGGTGACAGATAGGAAGGGACATTGCTTCGGTTTAACAATACTCTAAATGTGTTGTGAAGTTTCCCCCTGGGCTGGGGCGGAACACACACGCTCTCTCTTTCTCTCACACACGCTCTCTCTCTCTCTCTCTCACACACACACACACACACACACACACACACGCACACACGCACACACACACAATCTCTCGCTCACACAAACACACGATCTCTCTCACACACACACATGCACGCACGCTGTCGTGGAAATTTCCTCTATTTACCAAATCATGGGAGCAAACCACACACACAAGTCAGAGTTAGTTATCACAAAGTCCATTTTTAATTATATGAGCTCTATCACAACCCTGTGACTCTCAGATCAATTCAGTGTCTATCAATGAATTATCTGAGAGCCCCCTCTACATTGCAACGGAGATCCTTTAATAGCATAGATCCACCCCCCCCCCCCCCCCCAGACGACATGACAAACCACAGGTCTTAGGAACTTACACAAAGAAAATACTTTACTTCAGAAAGGAGTATCCCCTAGCCAGACAGAGTTGGCTATAAATTATCGTTCAGTTTGGTCTCCTAAACAAAGCTCTTATTTCGTCCTTGGTACAAAATGGTACCAAGACATTACCCCCACCCTATGATATATATCAAATTGTCATTTAGATACAACCAATTCTAAATACAACCAATCCTGGACAAGCTCACTGAGAGGAGAGTAACTGGCACACAGACACAGTGGAGCAAAAGATATGTTTACACATGATGGCACCTTGACCTCTCCCCTCTCTGCGGCCCGAACAACGCACACACTGATTCATCAGTCTTTCCCTGCTCTACTTTCGATCCTGTAGTTTATCAACCCCGGTTCTGTAACACTGTAGTTTATCAACCCAGGTGTTGTAACACTGTAGTTTATCAACCCAGGTGCTGTAACATTGTAGTTTATCAACCCAGGTGTTGTAACACTGTAGTTTATCAACCCAGGTGCTGTAACATTGTAGTTTATCAACCCAGGTGCTGTGACACTGTAGTTTATCAACCCATGTGTTGTAACACTGTAGTTTATCAACCCAGGTGTTGTAACACTGTAGTTTATCAACCCAGGTGCTGTAACACTGTAGTTTATCAACCCAGGTGTTGTAACACTGTAGTTTATCAACCCAGGTGTTGTAACACTGTAGTTTATCAACCCAGGTGTTGTAAGACTGTAGTTTATCAACCCAGGTGTTGTAAGACTGTAGTTTATCAACCTAGGATTTGTAACACTGTAGTTTATCAACCCAGGTGTTGTAACATTGTAGTTGATCAACCCAGGTGTTGTAACACTGTAGTTTATCAACCCAGGTGTTGTAAGACTGTAGTTTATCAACCTAGGATTTGTAACACTGTAGTTTATCAACCCAGGTGGTGTAACACTGTAGTGTATCAACCCAGGTGTTGTAACACTGTAGTTTATCAACCCAGGTGTTGTAACACTGTAGTTTATCAACCTAGATGTTGTAACACTGTAGTTTATCAACCCAGGTGCTGTGACACTGTAGTTTATCAACCCATGTGTTGTAACACTGTAGTTTATCAACCCATGTGTTGTAACACTGTAGACTTTCAGCACTGTTGTCTATTAATCATGTAGTCTAGCATACCTTAATAACATAATATATTTTTTTTACATAATATCATAATATCTTAACATATAAATAACATAATAGCATAATAAAATAACATAATATCATAATAAAATGACATAATAACATAATATAATAACATAATTTCATAATAACATATTAGCATAATACAATGACATAATAACATAATATAATAACATAATTTCATAATAACATAATATAATAACATAATTTCATAATCACGTAATATAATAACATAATTTCATAATAACATATTAGCATAATAAAATGACATAATAACATAATATAATAACATAATTGCATAATAACATATTAGCATAATAAAATGACATAATAACATAATATAATAACATAATTTCATAATAACATAATATAATAACATAATTTCATAATAACATATTAGCATAATAAAATGACATACTAACATAATATAATAAAATAATTTCATAATAGCATAATATAATAACACAATTTAATAATAACATATTAGCATAATAAAATAACATAATAACATAATATAATAACATAATATAATAACATAATTTCATAATAACATAATATAATAACATAATTTCATAATAACATAATATAATAACATAATTTCATAATGACATAATAGCATAATAAAATAACATAATATCATAATAAAATGACATAATAACATAATATAATAACAGAATTTCATAATAACATATTAGCATAATAAAATGACATAATAACATAATATAATAACATAATTTCATAATAACATAATATAAGAACATACTTTCACAATAACATATTAGCATAATAAAATGACATAATAACATAATATAATAACACAATTTCATAATAACATATTAGCATAATAAAATGACATAATAACATAATATAATAACATAATTTCATAATAACGTAATATAATAACATAATTTCATAATAACATAGTATAATAACATAATTTCATAATAACATAATATAATAACATAATTTCATAATAACATAGTATAATAATAACATAATATAATAACATAATTTCATAATAACATAGTATAATAACATAATTTCATAATAACATAATATAATAACATAATTTCATAATAACATAGTATAATAATAACATAATATAATAACATAATTTCATATTTTTTTTATTATTTTTTTTATTTTTTTTTATTTTACCTAGGCAAGTCAGTTAAGAACAAATTCTTATTTTCAATGACGGCCTAGGAACAGTGGGTTAACTGCCTGTTCACGGGCAGAACGACAGATTTATACCTTGTCAGCTCGGGGATTTGAACTTGCAACCTTTCGGTTACTAGTCCAACGCTCTAACCACTAGGCTACCCTGCCGCCTCTACACTCTAACCACTAGGCTACCCTGCCGCCTCTACACTCTAACCACTAGGCTACCCTACCGCCTCTACACTCTAACCACTAGGCTACCCTACCGCCTCTACACTCTAACCACTAGGCTACCCTGCCGCCTCTACACTCTAACCACTAGGCTACCCTGCCGCCTCTACACTCTAACCACTAGGCTACCCTACCGCCTCTACACTCTAACCACTAGGCTACCCTACCGCCTCTACACTCTAACCACTAGGCTACCCTGCCGCCTCTACACTCTAACCACTAGGCTACCCTGCCGCCTCTACACTCTAACCACTAGGCTACCCTGCCGCCTCTACACTCTAACCACTAGGCTACCCTGCCGCCTCTACACTCTAACCACTAGGCTACCTGCCTCCTCTACACTCTAACCACTAGGCTACCCTGCCGCCTCTACACTCTAACCACTAGGCTACCTGCCTCCTCTACACTCTAACCACTAGGCTACCTGCCTCCTCTACACTCTAACCACTAGGCTACCTGCCTCCTCTACACTCTAACCACTAGGCTACCTGCCTCCTCTACACTCTAACCACTAGGCTACCTGCCTCCTCTACACTCTAACCACTAGGCTACCCTGCCGCCTCTACACTCTAACCACTAGGCTACCCTGCCTCCTCTACACTCTAACCACTAGGCTACCCTGCCTCCTCTACACTCTAACCACTAGGCTACCCTGCCTCCTCTACACTCTAACCACTAGGCTACCCTGCCTCCTCTACACTCTAACCACTAGGCTACCTGCCTCCTCTACACTCTAACCACTAGGCTACCCTGCCTCCTCTACACTCTAACCACTAGGCTACCTGCCTCCTCTACACTCTAACCACTAGGCTACCCTGCCTCCTCTACACTCTAACCACTAGGCTACCTGCCTCCTCTACACTCTAACCACTAGGCTACCTGCCTCCTCTACACTCTAACCACTAGGCTACCTGCCGCCTCTACACTCTAACCACTAGGCTACCCTGCCGCCTCTACACTCTAACCACTAGGCTACCCTGCCTCCTCTACACTCTAACCACTAGGCTACCTGCCTCCTCTACACTCTAACCACTAGGCTACCCTGCCTCCTCTACACTCTAACCACTAGGCTACCTGCCTCCTCTACACTCTAACCACTAGGCTACCCTGCCTCCTCTACACTCTAACCACTAGGCTACCCTGCCATAATAAAATGACATAATAACATAATATAATAACATCATTTCATAAACACATTATTTAATAATACCATAATAGCATATCAACGAAATGACATAATGTTATGTGTCAGCATTGTTCAGACATTCAATTCCGCTGCTTATTTTTTAACATATGATATTGACATAATATTCCAATAACATAATATCATAATAACATATTAACATATTATCATAATAACATATTATCATAATAACACATGATCATTAACATAATATATTAATAACATATATTAATAACAAACATTAACCTCTTGGAACTCCCCATACCGGATCCGGTATCAGGAATACAGACTCAAGCTCATTACCATAACGCAACGTTAACTATTCATGAAAATCGCAAATGAAATGAAATAAATATGCCATCTCGCAAGCTTAGCCTTTTGTAAACAAAACTGTCATCTCAGATTTTCAAAATATGCTTCTCAACCATAGGAAAACAATAATTTGTGTAACAGTAGCTAGCAAACAAAGGATTTAGCGTTAGCATTAGCGTTAGCATCCAGCACGCAACATTTCAACAAAAACATAAAAGCCTTCAAATAAAATCATTTACCTTTGAAGAACTTCTGATGTTTTCAATGAGGATACTCTCAGTTGGATAGCAGATGCTCAGTTTTTCCAAAAAGATTCTTTGTGTATTAGAAATAGCTCCGTTTTATACATCACATTTGGCTACCAAAAAAAAACCGAAAATTCAGTCCTCAAAACGCGAACTTTTTTCCAAATTAACTCCATAATATCGACTGAAAACATGGCAAACGCTGTTTAGAATCAATCATCAAGGTGTTTTTCACATATCTCTTCATTGATACATCGTTCTTGGACACATGCTTTCTCCCCTGAATCAAATGGTAAAGTGGAAGCAGCTGGCAATTGCGCACCGAATTCGACGCAGGACACCAGGCGGACACTTGGAAAATGTAGTCTCTTATGGTCAATCTTCCAATGATATGCCTACAAATACGTCACAATGCTGCTAAGACCTTGGGCGAACGACAGAAAGTGTAGGCTCATTCCTTGCGCAATCACAGCCATATAAGGAGACAATGGAAAACAGAGCTTCAGAAATTCTGCTAATTCCTGGGTGATGCATCATCTTGGTTTCGCCTGTAGAATGAGTTCTGGGGCACTTACAGACAAAATCTTTGCAGATTCTGAAACTTCAGAGTGTTTTCTTTCCAAAACGGTCAAGAATATGCATAGTCGAGCATCTTTTCGTGACAAAATATCGCGCTTAAAACGGGAACGTTTTTTATCCAAAAATGAAATAGCGCCCCCAGAGATCCAACAGGTTAACATAATCGCATAAGATATTGTCATTATCATAACGTAATACCATAATATCATAATGTTGTATATTAATAACATAATATATTTATAACATAGGTTAATAACATAATAACATAATAACATGTGTTAATACCATATCATAATATGTATATATGTAAATAACATAATATATACAAAATATAATATCATAACATATAACAACAAACTATATATATTAATAACATAGTATCATAACAACCTACTATATAAATATAAATACATATGTTAATAACATATCATAATATATTAATATACTAGTACCAGTATATATTAATACCAATATAGTGATAATATAATATCATAATATATTAATAACATAATATCCTAATTACATAAAATATGAATACCATATCATAATAACAATGTTTTAATAACAATATATATATATATATATATATATATATATATATATATATATATTAATACAATACATCATAATATATTGATTACATAATATCATAATATATTAGAATAACACCATTGTTATTAATAGTTTAATATTGTAATGCCATGTATAAATAACATAATAGCATAACATAATTTATTAATACCATAATATCATAATAACATAATAGTGTAATATAATAATACTATAATATATTAACATATCCTAATATATAAATAACATAATAGCATAACATAATTTATTAATACCATAATATCATAATAACATAATCGTGTAATATAATAATACTATAATATATTAACATATCCTAATATATTAATAACATAATTTGATAGTAACATGATATAATAACATCATATTTAGAAATAACATGGTATCATTATAGCATGATATAATTACATATATTAAAAACATTGTATTATAATAACGTTATATATTAATAACATCATATGTTATTAATTTAACCTTGATTTAACCAGGTAGGCTAAGTTGTTAGCTTTGGGGATAACCAGTACAATATACCTACTGGAGCACGTGCTACTGGGTGGGTGTTGCAATGGTGACCAGTGAGCTGCCTTTGGTGACAAAATGGATGCCACTGTGATAGACTGCATCCAATTTGTTGAGTTGATTGTTGGAGGCTATTTTGTAAATGACATCGCTGAAGTCAAGGATCGGCAGGATAGTCAGCTTTACAAGGGTATGTTTGGCAGCATGAGTGAAGGATGCTTTGTTGCGAAATAGGAAGCCAATTCTAGATTTAATTTTGGATTGGAGACGCTTAATGTGAGTCTGGAAGGAGAGTTTACAGTCTAACCAGACACCTAGGTATTTATAGATGTCCACATATTCTAAGTCAGAACTGTCCAGAGTAGTGATGCTAGGCTGATAGGCGGGTGCGGGCAGCATTCGGTTGAAGAGCATGTGTTTAGTGGCTGAGATGCACCCGTGACCAGCTCGGAAACCGGATTGCATAGAGGAGAAATTATGTTGGGATTTGAAATGTTCGGTGATCTGTTTGTTCACTTGGCTTTCAAAGACTTTGGAAAGGCAGGGTAGGATAGATATAGGTCTGTAACAGTTTGGGTCTAGAGTGTCTCCCACTTTGAAGAGGGGGTTGGCCACGTCCGCTTTCCAATCGTTAGGAATCTCAGACGATACCAAAGAGAGGTTGAACAGACGAGTAATAGGGGTTGCGACAATGGCGACGGATAATTGTAGGAAGAGAGTGTCCAGATTGTGTAGTCCAGCTGATTTAGTAGGGATCCAGATTTTGCAGCTCTTTCAGGACATCAGCTGTAAGGATTTGGGTGAAGGAGAAGCTGGGGGGCTTGGGCAAGTTGCTGCGGGGGGTGCAGAGCTGTTGGCTGGGGCTGGGGTAGCCAGGTGGAAAGTGTGGCCAGCCGTAGAGTAATTCTCATTGAAATTCTAGATTATCGTGGATGTATCGGTGGTGACAGTGTTTGCTATCCTCAGTGCAGTGGGCAGCTGGGAAGAGGTGCTCTTATTGTGCATGGACTTTACAGTGTCCCAGAAGGAGATGCTATTATTCTCAGTGGACTTTACAGTGTCCCAGAACGTTTGGGAATTAGTGCTGCAGGATGCAAATTTCTGTTTGAAAAAGCTAGCCTTTGCTTTCCTAACTGACTGTGTGTATTGGTTCCTGACTTCCCTGAAAAGTTGCATATCACGGGGGCTATTCGAAGCTAGTGCAGTACGCCACAGGATGTTTTTGTGCTGGTCAAGGGCAGACAGGTCTGGAGTGAACCAAGGGCTATATCTATTACTGGTTCTACATTTTTTTAAAGGGGCATGCTTATTTAAGATGGTGATGAAGGCACTTTTGAAGAATGACCAGGCATCCTCTACTGACGGGATGAGGTCAATGTCATTCCAGGATACCCCGGCCAGGTCGATTAGAAAGGCCTGCTCGCTGAAGTGTTTTAAGGAGCGTTTGACAGTGATGAGGGGTGGTCGTTTGACCGCGGACCCATAACGGACGCATGCAATGAGGCAGTGATCAGTGAGATCCTGGTTGAAGACAACATCATATAAAACATAATATATTAATAACATGGTATCATAAAAACATCATATAAAACATAATATATTAATAACATGGTATCATAATAACATCATATAAAACATCATATATTAATAACATGGTATCATAATAACATCATATATTGTTATATCATATATTGTTATATTGTGATACATGGTATCATAATATCATCATATATTAATAACTTGGTATCATAATATCATCATATAAAACATAATATATTAATAACATGGTATAATAATAACATCATATATTACATAATATATTAATAACATCATATCATAATATCATCATATATTAATAACATGGTATCATAATATCATCATATATTAATAACTTGGTATCATAATATCATCATATAAAACATAATATATTAATAACATGGTATAATAATAACATCATATATTACATAATATATTAATAACATCATATCATAATATCATCATATATTAATAACATGGTATCATAATATCATCATATATTAATAACATGGTATCATAATATCATCATATATTAATAACACCATATCATAATATCATCATATATTAATTACATGGTATCGTAATAACATGATATGAAAACATTATATATTAATAACATCATATCATACATAATATGTGGATATTTCAAAGTCTGTGTATGAATGCTGAATAGGAATGCTGCAAGGCTGTCAATGAAATACAAATGAACTATAATGTATTGGCTAAGAGCCAAACCTAGCTTCCATTTGTGATATAAACATTATAGAGCAGAATGAAGTGATGTAGAAAATTCACTCGAAAAATGTAAATAACACTATATCGTTCTGTAGTCCAACATTAATTAGGAAAAGATGACCTCAGCCAGACAGTTAACCAGTTAGACAGCCAACCAGTCATCCAGCCATTCATCCAGCCAGCTAGTCAGCCTGTTAGACAGTCAGCCAGACAGTAAGACATCTAGTCAGCCAGGCAGTCAGAGAGTGAGCCAGTCAGCCAGCCAGTCAGCCAGATAGACAGCGAGCCAGCCAGCCAGTTAGTTCTGCCTGACAGTCAGCTAGACAGCCAGATAGTCAGCCAGCCAGCCAGTAGGTTAGTCAGTCCCAGTAACATTGAGAGAGCCTCAACATCAGACACGCACGTCCGCACGCATGCTGTACCTGTGGATGTGTGGCCTGTACTACAGCGTGACATGATTTTGTCAAATGCAGCATTGCATTGTTTTAGTGCTCTGGCACTGCACAGTGGTTCAGTTTGTCTGTGTAAACTAGCCCTTCCTGAGATGAATAACAGAACAGGGTGTTATTACTAGAAAGGGGAGGAAGAGAAGGGGAGGAGGAGGAGAGTGCTGGGGAAGTGTCACAACCAGTCCAATAGGATCCTCTTCCTCTCATTACCCTCTCTTTCTCAACCAGTCCAATAGGATCCTAGTCCTCTCCTTACCCCCTCTTTCTCAACCAGTCCAATATGATCCTAGTCCTCTCATTACCCCCTCTTTCTCAACCAGTCCAATAGGGTCTTAGTCCTCTCCTTACCCCCTCTTTCTCAACCAGTCCAATAGGATCCTAGTCCTCTCCTTACCCCCTCTTTCTCAACCAGTCCAATCGGATCCTAGTCCTCTCCTTACCCCCTCTTTCTCAACCAGTCCAATAGGATCCTAGTCCTCTCCTTACCCCCTCTTTCTCAACCAGTCCAATAGGATCCTAGTCCTCTCCTTACCCCCTCTTTCTCAACCAGTCCAATCGGATCCTAGTCCTCTCCTTACCCCCTCTTTCTCAACCAGTCCAATAGGGTCCTAGTCCTCTCCTTACCCCTTCTTTCTCAACCAGTCCAATAGGATCCTAGTCCTCTCCTTACCCCCTCTTTCTCAACCAGTCCAATAGGATCCTAGTCCTCTCCTTACCCCCTCTTTCTCAACCAGTCCAATCGGATCCTAGTCATCTCCTTACCCCCTCTTTCTCAACCAGTCCAATAGGATCCTAGTCCTCTCCTTACCCCCTCTTTCTCAACCAGTCCAATAGGATCCTAGTCCTCTCCTTACCCCCTCTTTCTCAACCAGTCCAATCGGATCCTAGTCCTCTCCTTACCCCCTCTTTCTCAACCAGTCCAATAGGATCCTCTTCCTCTCATTACCCCCTCTTTCTCAACCAGTCCAATAGGATCCTAGTCCTCTCCTTACCCCCTCTTTCTCAACCAGTCCAATCGGATCCTAGTCCTCTCCTTACCAGATAACTATATACAGTGTTTCCTCAGGAGTCAGGTGTGTTCTATACCTGCTCAGACCTGTTCTGTACTGGGACCTCTCTCTCTTCTCATAGCTGTGTTTGAACTTGATGGATGAAGAAAGAAATGTGTCCATTAAGTGTTGTTTTGCAGTCAGTGGGTGGTTTCCAAGATATTTGAATTGCTGTTCTGCACGTAGTTAAAGAGGAGGGTGTGGTTGTTATTGTGGTGGGGGGGGTATCTCATCCCTTTTATAATGGGTTTAATATAACATATCTCTCTATATGTCTCTCCTCTCTCTCTTTCTCTCTGTCTCTGTCTCTGTCTCGCTCTCTCTCTTCTCTATATCTCTCCTCTCTCTCTGTCTCTGCCTCTCTCTCTCCTCTCTCTCTCCTCTTTCTCTCTATCTCTCTACTCTCTCTCTCTTCTCTATCTCTCCTCTCTGTCTCTCTCTTTCCTCTATATCTCTCCTCTCTGTCGCTCTGTTTCTCTCTCTCTTCTCTATATCTCTCCTCTCTGTCTCTACTCTCTGTCTCTCTCTCTTTATTTATGTTCTCTCTGTCTCTATTATCTCTCCCTTCTCTATATCTCTCCTCTCTGTCTCTCTGTCTCTCTCTCTCTCTTCTCTATATCTCTCCTCGGTGTCTCTCTGTCTCTCTCTCTCTCTTCTCTATATCTCTACTCTGTCTCTGTCTCTCTCTCTCTCTCTCTCTCTTATCTATATCTCTACTCTCTCGCTCCTCTCTCTCTACCTCTCTCTCTATACTCTCTTTGTCTCTGTCTCTCTCTCTACCTCTCTCTCTATACTCTCTTTGTCTCTGTCTCTCTCTATACTCTCTTTGTCTCTGTCACTCTCTCCCTCTCTCTGTGTATCTGTCTCTCTCTCTATACTCTCTTTGTCTCTGTCTCTCTCTCCCTCTCTGTGTATCTGTCTCGCTCTCTATACTCTCTTTGTCTCTGTCTCTCTCTCCCTCTCTCTCTGTCTCTGTCTCTGTGTATCTGTTTCTCCTCTCTATCTCTCTTATCTCTCCCCATTTCTCTTTTATCTCTCTCCCCCCTTTATCTTCTCTCTGTCTCTGTCTCTGTCTTTCCTCTCTCTCTCCACTCTCCCCCCAGGTTGAATGGATCTCTTCCCAGCACCGTGGAGATTCGTAACAACTCTCTAATCTTCAAGGGGGCGGTGACCTACGAGCTAGCTGGAACATACGTGTGTGATGCCACCAATGGGATCGGGACTCGTACAGGTCTGGTCGAGGTTAACGTCACTGGTAGGTTACACACTGCTACAAGCGTCTGCTTCTTCTCTCTGCGCTGGGCTTTTCAGAATGTGTTTCTGGGCTTTTCAGAATGTGTTTCTGGGCTTTTCAGAATGTGTTTCTGGGCTTTTCAGAATGTGTTTCTGAGCTTTTCAGAATGTTTAATTGTTGGACTGCATGGTTAATGCTGAACTGATTCCTCTGGTTGGCTTCCTGGTTAGTTGTTGGACTGCATGGTTAATGCTGAACTGATTCCTCTGGTTGTCTTCCTGGTTAGTTGTTGGACTGCATGGTTAATGCTGAACTGATTCCTCTGGTTGGCTTCCTGGTTAGTTGTTGGACTGCATGGTTAATGCTGAACTGATTCCTCTGGTTGGCTTCCTGGTTAGTTGTTGGACTGCATGGTTAATGCTGAACTGATTCCTCTGGTTGGCTTCCTGGTTAGTTGTTGGACTGGTTTAGGTAGATGCCTGTGGTTTCTCCAGGGCTCTTAAACATAAGGGAAGGTATTTTGCAATCAAAGCTCTCCCTCCCTCCTTGTAGTCACACACACACACACACACACACACACACACACACACACACACAGAGAGAGAGAGAGAGAGAGGTGCTCTACCGTACGTTGCGTTGCATGTTGACTCATGTAGTGTTTTAATCCTGTCTGCTTGGTGTGATCTAACAGCTGTAACCTTGACAGCATCCGTTCTTTCTCTTCTGCTGTGCCTTTATCTCACTCTAGTATGACTCAGGACAGAGGTGAAATAGAGGAATCAGTGAAGTCTTCTGTCAGGGGATCATTAGACCATCGGTTTCTGAGAAGAGACAGAGAGAGAGAGAGAGACAGAGAGAGACAGAGAGAGAGACACAGAGAGAGAGAGTGAGACAGAGACGCAGAGAGAGAGAGACACAGATAGCGAGAGAGAGAGATAGAGAGAGAGAGACGCAGAGAGAGAGAGAGACGCAGAGAGAGAGACACAGAGAGAGAGAGAGAGAGATAGAGAGAGAGAGAGACACAGAGAGAGAGAGTGAGACAGAGACGCAGAGAGAGAGAGACACAGAGAGAGATAGAGAGAAAGAGACGCAGAGAGAGACAGAGAGAGAGACACAGAAAGAGAGAGAGAGAGACAGAGAAAGAAAGAGAGACAGAGAGAGAGAGAGAGACACAGAGAGAGAGACACACAGAGAGAGAGAGTGATAGAGACAGAGAGAGAGACAGAGAGAGAGAGACAGAGATGCAGAGAGAGAAACAGAGACACAGAGAGTGAGAGAGACAGAGAGATAGAGAGACAGAGACGCAGAGAGAGACAGAGAGAGAGACACAGAGAGAGAGAGTGAGAGAATTAGAGAGAGAGAGAGATACACAGATAGAAGAGAGACACAGAGAGAGAGAGAGAAAGAGAGAGAGAGACAGAGAGAGAGAGAGAGAAAGAAAGAGGGACAGAGAGAAAGAGAGAGAGAGAAAGAGAGAGAGAGTGAGAAAGAATTAGAGAGAGAGAGACACAGATAGAAGAGAGACACAGATAGAAGAGAGACACACAGAGAGAGACACACAGAGAGAGAGACAGAGACATGAAGCTCTCTACAGGACAGGAAACCGTAGCACTCGTGTTGTACACTGAATGACAAAACCTTAAAGGCCACCTTCCTAATATTGAGTTACAACCTCCCCCCATTTTGTCCTCAGAACAGCCTCAATTCGTAGGGGCATGGACTCTACAAGTTGTCTAAAGTGTTCCACAGAGATGCTAGCCAGTGTTGACTCCAACGCTTCCCACAGTTGTGTCAAGATGGCTGGATGTCTTTTGGGTGGTGGATCATTCTTGATACACACACAAACCGGTGTGCCTGACACCTAATAAAGACACCTAAGTATGTTGTCTTGCTCGTTCACCCTCGGATTGGCACACATACACAATCCATGTCTCTTTCAAGGATGATTTACTTATCCCGTCTCCTCTCCTTGATGTAAGCTGATTGAAATGGATTTAATAAGTGACATCAATAAGGGTGCATAGCTTTCACCTGGTCAGTCTATGGCATGGAAAGAACAGGTGTTCCTAATGTTATGTCCACTCAGTGTATTTAAGCAATAAGGCACCCAGTTTATAATGGCAATAAGGCACCCAGTTTATAATGGCAATAAGGCACCCAGTTTATAATGGCAATAAGGCACCCAGTTTATAATGGCAATAAGGCACCCAGTTTATAATGGGAATAAGGCAC
>NW_027260806.1:90000-109647 GCF_045791955.1 Oncorhynchus clarkii lewisi
GGAAGCAGTCCTCTGGTGAAGGAATTTTCAATGAAACGTGTCATCGTTTAGTATGAAACAGTATTGAATGGAAACAAGTTGACATGCTGAACCATCTTTCAGCATTCTAACATAAAACTTAACATGACATTGTGGGGGACCTCGGTTCCCATAGCAACAACGGTGACATGTTATACAGAAAGAAGGTAGTGTATCTGCCTTTTGGAATGGCACCGTATTTCCTATATAGGCCCACATAGGGCTTTGGTCCAAAGTAGTGCACTACATAGGGCTCTGGTCCAAAGTAGTGCACTACATAGGGCTCTGGTCCAAAGTAGTGCACTACATAGGGCTTTGGTCCAAAGTAGTGCACTACATAGGGCTCTGGTCCAAAGTAGTGCACTACATAGGACTCTGGTCCAAAGTAGTGCACTACATAGGACTCTGGTCCAAAGTAGTGCACTACATAGGACTCTGGTCCAAAGTAGTGCACTACATAGGGCTCTGGTCCAAAGTAGTGCACTACATAGGGCTCTGGTCCAAAGTAGTGCACTACATAGGGCTATGGTCCAAAGTAGTGCACTACATAGGGCTCTGGTCCAAAGTAGTGCACTACATAGGGCTATGGTCCAATGTAGTGAACTACATAGGGCTTGGTCAAAAGTAGTGCACTACATAGGGCTCTGGAGCAATTTTGGGATACAGATGTTATCTTCATAAGATCCTGGTGGGAGGTGCTATAGGAGGACAGTAGATGGAGAGGAGGCTGGTGGGAGGTGCTATAGGAGGACAGTAGATGTAGAGGAGGCTGGTGGGAGGTGCTATAGGAGGACAGTAGATGAAGAGGAGGCTGGTGGGAGGTGTTATAGGAGGACAGTAGATGAAGAGGAGGCTGGTGGGAGGTGCTATAGGAGGACAGTAGATGAAGAAGAGAATAGTGGGAGGTGTTATAGGAGGACAGTAGATGAAGAGGAGGCTGGTGGGAGGTGTTATAGGAGGACAGTAGATGAAGAGGAGGCTGTTGGGAGGTGTTATAGGAGGATGAGTTCATTGGAATTAACCGAACGGAGTCAAACATGTGGTTCAATTTATTCCATTCCAGCCTTTACAATGAGCCTGTCATCCTACAGCTCTTCCCACCAGTCTCCACTGATAGGAAGCAGTTTGGCTAAGTGTCTTCTCTTCTCCAAGTCTACCAGGCAGCTCCCCTCAGACTTCGCTGATGCTGTGAAACACAACCGCATCCTGACTTGCAGCGAGGGGAGATTGTCAGCATAAATCCTTTGACTATGATTTAATAGAAATAAGCCTGCAACACCTGTAGGACAGAGAGAAAGAACAGAGAGAATAGAGAGAACAGAGAGAGAGACAGAGATTAGAGAGAGAGAAAGAGAGAGAGTGAGGGGAGAACAGAGAGAGGGAGGAGAGAGGAGATAGAGAAAGACAGAGAGAGAGAGGGGAGAACAGTGTGAGAGAAGCGAGAACAGAGAGAGAGACAGAGAGAGAGTGAGGGGAGAACAGAGAGAGAGGAGATAGAGAGAGAGAGGAGATAGAGAGAGACAGAGAAAGAGTGAGGGGAGAACAGAGAGAGAGGAGATAGAGAGAGAGAGAGGAGATAGAGAGAGTGAGGGGAGAACAGTGTGAAAGAAGAGAGAACAGAGGGAGACAGAGAGAGAGTGAGGGGAGAACAGAGAGAGAGGAGATAGAGAGAGACAGAGAGAGAGTGAGGGGAGAACAGAGAGAGGGAGGAGAGAGGAGATAGAGAGAGAGGGGGAGAACAGTGTGAGAGAAGAGAGAACAGAGAGGGAGACAGAGAGAGAGTGAGAGGAGAACAGAGAGAGAGGAGAGAGAGAGGAGATAGAGAGAGACAGAGAGAGAGTGAGGGGAGAACAGAGAGAGAGGAGATAGAGAGAGAGAGGAGATAGAGAGAGTGAGGGGAGAACAGAGAGAGAGAGGAGAGAGGAGATAGAGAGAGGGGAGAACAGTGTGAGAGAAGAGAGAACAGAGAGAGAGACAGAGAGAGAGTGAGGGGAGAACAGAGAAAGAGGAGATAGAGAGAGAGAGGAGATAGAGAGAGAGTGAGGGGAGAACAGAGAGAGAGGAGATAGAGAGAGAGTGGGGGGAGAACAGAGAGAACAGAGAAAGATTAGGGAGAACAGAGAGAGAGAGGGGAGAACAGAGAAAGAGTGGAGAGAGAGAACAGAGGGAGGAGAGAGAGAGGGGCTTCGAGGGGGCTCCTATGGTAGGTACACCTATAGCTCATCTCTTGGCAGTAGTACTGTACACTACTTTATCACTGACCTCAACCCAGAGTCTCTCAGAGCGTTTACAGTCAGTCCACTGACAACCCTTTAAATATACACATACATATACACATACATATACATATACATATACACATACATATACAGACATATATACATACATATACATACATATACACATACATATACACATACATATATTCATACATATACACATACATATATACATACATATATACATACATATACACATACATATATACATAAATATACACATACATATACACATACATATACAGACATATATACATACATATACATATACATATACACATACATATACAGACATATATACATACATATACATACATATACACATACATATACACATACATATACACATACATATACACATACATATACACATACATATACACATACATATACACATACATATACACATACATATATTCATACATATACACATACATATATACATACATATACACATACATATATTCATAAATATACACATACATATATACATACATATATACATACATATATACATACATATACACATACACATACATATAGAAATACATATATTCCCTACAGTGGCTTGAGAAAGTATTCCCCCCTTGGCATTTTTTCTATTTTGTTGCTTTATAACTTGGAATTCAAATATATTTTTTTTTTTGGGGGGGGGGGGGGGTTGTATCATTTGATTTACACAACATTCCTACCACTTGAAGATGCAAAATAGTTTTCCTTGTGAAACAAACAATAAATAAGACAAAAAAAACAGAAAACTTCAGTTTGCATAACTATTCACCACCCAAAGTCAATACTTTGTAGAGCCACATTTTGCAGTTACAAATTACAACTGCAAGTCTCTTGGGGTATGTCTCTATAAGCTTGGCACATCCAGCCACTGGGATCTTTGCCCATCATTCAAGTTAAAACTGCTCCAGCTCCTTCAGGTTGGATGGGTTCCGCTGTTGTACAACAATCTTGAAGTCATACCACAGATTCTCAAATGGATTGAGGTCTGGGCTTTGACTAGGCCGTTCCAAGATAATTAAATGTTTGCCCTGTATTTATCGGCATCCATCATTCCTTCAATTCTTCAATTTTGTATGACTGCCACCTTTAGTGCTTTATATGTAATAAATGCTTTAATATTTAATCATTTCTGCCCTCGAATTCAATACATTATATAAATAGGCCCTTATAATTTTGTCTGGCTTGCCATTCCAAATATAATTGAATATTTTTTGCTCATATAATTGATAAAATAGATGATTTATTTATTTCAGGATATATATACCGAGTATGTCCACATCACCGTCAGACCAATTTATTGGTAAACTCAACTGTAATGTTAATGTTGTATTTTTTGTGATCCAGTATAGTACACTTAATTTGGTTGTAATCCAGAGAGGTTAGTATCTAGATCCTCTGAGCCTGTGGAGGGATTATAATTGTGGATTTAAAAGAAAACATCAGTTTACAACTACACCTTTATTGGTAACCTCTTGAAGCTAGGGGGCACTATTTTTATGTTTGGAAAAATAATGTTCCCAATGTAAATGGCCTATTTCTGAGGACTAGATGCTGGAATATGCATATAATTGACAGATTAGGATAGAAAACACTCTAAAGTTTCCAAAACTGTCAAAATATTGTCTGTGAGTATAACATAACTGATATTGCAGGCGAAACCCTGAGAAAAATCAAACCAGGAAGTGGCTTCTATTTTGAAAACTCCATGTTCCATAGCCTCCCATTGCTCCATTTAAATGGATATCAACCAGATTCATTTTCCTATCGCTTCCACAAGGTGTCAACAGTCTTCAGACAAAGTTTCAGGCTTTTATTTTGAAAAATGAGCCAGAACGATAACATCGTGTCAAGTGGTCACATAGTTTGGATAGGTATTGCTTTTCCCTCTCCTACTGTGAAAGACATTTGCGGTTGATATAGTATCGATTATATATTTTTTTAAATTATTTATATTTATAAATTATATTATGATTATAAAAAACTATTTGACATGTTTCTGTGGACATTATGGATATTATTTGGAATTTGTCTGTGTTGTCGTGACCGCTCTTTCCTGTGGATTTCTGAACATAACGCGCCAAACAAACAGAGGTATTTTGGATCTAAAAATAATCTTTATGGAACAAAAGGAACATTTGTTGTGTAACTGGGAGTCTCGTGAGTGAAAACATCCGAAGATCATCAAAGGTAAAGGATTAATTTGATTGCTTTTCTAATTTTCCTGACCAAGCTACCTGATGCTAAATGTACTTAATGTTTTATCATGCGATCGATAAATTTACACAAACGCTTGGATTGCTTTCGCTGTTAAACATAATTTCAAAATATGAGACGACACGTGAATTAACAAAAGGCTAAACTGTGTTTTGCAATATTGCACTTGTGATTTCATGAATATGAATATTTTTAGTAATATTATTTGACTGAGGCGCTATGCTATTCAGCGGTTGCTGATGACAATTATCCCGCTTAAGGGATGTTTAGCGTCAAGAAGTTAATCCCTGGATTTCTAATCCCTTGATATTATTGTTGGATCTGATTTTAATAGCTAACATTTCGATGGCGATAATAAATATATATGCCGATAGTGGACAACCTTGTTTTACTCCTCTTGACAGTTTAATACTTTCTGAGAAGTAGCCATTATTTACTATTTTACACTTGGGGTTAGTATACATAACCCATTGTACAAAAAAATCTTAAAAATGTAAATATTCCTGGCATTTATATATAAACTCCAGTCGTATCAAAAGCCTTTTCAGTCAGCTATGAATCGCAGGCCTAGTTTCACAGATTTTAAATAGTATTCTATTGGTTCCAGTACTTATCTTGTATTATCTCCAATGTGTTGTCCATGTAAAAAAAACTGTCTGATTAGGATGAATAATATCCAACAATATATTTTTTTAATTCTATGCGCTATGCACTTGGGTCCTGTTTCAGTATTAATGAAATCCGACGCTGTCTGATAATCTACCATTTAAATATGGGTGTTTAAAAAATGCTTATGACGGTCCACTGAGAAGCTTTGGTATACCTCCACTGTTATACCATCCAGGCATTAATTACATCAAAAAGTTTATCCTCTGTAATTTCATATTAGTCTTTCTGGTCAGCCATTCATTTTACATTATTAATAGAAAAGAAATCCATGCAATTAGCTTCGTTAGTGGAAGTGGAGGCAACTGAAACGAAAATATATGCTTAAAGTACTCTCTCTTTCAAAATATTTATTGGTGAATCATGGGTGACTCTGTCATTTGTAAGAACTTCCAGTAAATTGTCTTTGACAGCATTTTTATGTTGACGATTAAAACAATATTTGGTGCATTTTCCCCCATATTCAACCGAGTTCGCTTTATTTTTTATAATATATAACACTTGACACAGACTTAGTTTCATCAGCTGGACACAAGGAAGCAGCATAGCTGTCCCCTTTCTATAACAGGGCCACAGAGCATCATAGCTGTCCCCTTTCTATAACAGGGCCACAGAGCATCATAGCTGTCCCCTTTCAAGAACAGGGCCACAGAGCATCATAGCTGTCCCCTTTCTAGAACAGGGCCACAGAGCAGCATAGCTGTCCCCTTTCTAGAACAGGGCCACAGAGCATCATAGCTGTCCCCTTTCTAGAACAGGGCCACAGAGCATCATAGCTGTCCTCTTTCTAGAACAGGGCCACAGAGCATCATAGCTGTCCCATTTCTAGAACAGGGCCACAGAGCAGCATAGCTGTCCCCTTTCTAGAACAGGGCCACAGAGCAGCATAGCTGCCCTCTTTCTAGAACAGGGCCACAGAGCATCATAGCTGTCCTCTTTCTAGAACAGGGCCACAGAGCATCATAGCTGTCCCCTTTCTAGAACAGGGCCACAGAGCAGCATAGCTGTCCTCTTTCTAGAACAGGGCCACAGAGCAGCATAGCTGTCCCCTTTCTAGAACAGGGCCACAGAGCATCATAGCTGTCCACTTTCTAGAACAGGGCCACAGAGCAGCATAGCTGTCCTCTTTCTAGAACAGGGCCACAGAGCATCATAGCTGTCCCCTTTCTAGAACAGGGCCACAGAGCATCATAGCTGTCCCCTTTCTATAACAGGGCCACAGAGCATCATAGCTGTCCCCTTTCAAGAACAGGGCCACAGAGCATCATAGCTGTCCCCTTTCTAGAACAGGGCCACAGAGCAGCATAGCTGTCCTCTTTCTAGAACAGGGCCACAGAGCATCATAGCTGTCCTCTTTCTAGAACAGGGCCACAGAGCATCATAGCTGTCCTCTTTCTAGAACAGGGCCACAGAGCAGCATAGCTGTCCCCTTTCTAGAACAGGGCCACAGAGCAGCATAGCTGTCCTCTTTCTAGAACAGGGCCACAGAGCATCATAGCTGTCCCCTTTCTAGAACAGGGCCACAGAGCATCATAGCTGTCCCCTTTCTAGAACAGGGCCACAGAGCATCATAGCTGTCCCCTTTCTAGAACAGGGCCACAGAGCATCATAGTTGTCCCCTTTCTAGGACAGCGCCACAGAGCAGCATAGCTGTCCCCTTTCTAGAACAGGGCCACAGAGCATCATAGCTGTCCCCTTTCTAGAACAGGGCCACAGAGCATCATAGCTGCCCCCTTTCTAGAACAGGGCCACAGAGCAGCATAGCTGTCCCCTTTCTAGAACAGGGTCACAGAGCAGCATAGCTGTCCTCTTTCTAGAACAGGGCCACAGAGCATCATAGCTGTCCTCTTTCTAGAACAGGGCCACAGAGCATCATAGCTGTCCTCTTTCTAGAACAGGGCCACAGAGCAGCATAGCTGTCCCCTTTCTAGAACAGGGCCACAGAGCAGCATAGCTGTCCTCTTTCTAGAACAGGGCCACAGAGCATCATAGCTGTCCCCTTTCTAGAACAGGGCCACAGAGCATCATAGCTGTCCCCTTTCTAGAACAGGGCCACAGAGCATCATAGCTGTCCCCTTTCTAGAACAGGGCCACAGAGCATCATAGTTGTCCCCTTTCTAGGACAGCGCCACAGAGCAGCATAGCTGTCCCCTTTCTAGAACAGGGCCACAGAGCATCATAGCTGTCCCCTTTCTAGAACAGGGCCACAGAGCATCATAGCTGACCCCTTTCTAGAACAGGGCCACAGAGCAGCATAGCTGTCCCCTTTCTAGAACAGGGCCACAGAGCATCATAGCTGTCCCCTTTCTAGAAAATGGCCACAGAGCATCATAGCTGTCCCCTTTCTAGAACAGGGCCACAGAGCATCATAGCTGTCCTCTTTCTAGAACAGGGCCACAGAGCAGCATAGCTGTCCCCTTTCTAGAACAGGGCCACAGAGCAGCATAGCTGTCCTCTTTCTAGAACAGGGCCACAGAGCATCATAGCTGTCCCCTTTCTAGAACAGGGCCACAGAGCATCATAGCTGTCCCCTTTCTAGAACAGGGCCACAGAGCATCATAGCTGTCCCCTTTCTAGAACAGGGCCACAGAGCATCATAGTTGTCCCCTTTCTAGGACAGCGCCACAGAGCAGCATAGCTGTCCCCTTTCTAGAACAGGGCCACAGAGCATCATAGCTGTCCCCTTTCTAGAACAGGGCCACAGAGCATCATAGCTGCCCCCTTTCTAGAACAGGGCCACAGAGCAGCATAGCTGTCCCCTTTCTAGAACAGGGCCACAGAGCATCATAGCTGTCCCCTTTCTAGAAAATGGCCACAGAGCATCATAGCTGTCCCCTTTCTAGAACAGGGCCACAGAGCATCATAGCTGTCCTCTTTCTAGAACAGGGCCACAGAGCATCATAGCTGTCCCCTTTCTAGAACAGGGCCACAGAGCAGCATAGCTGTCCTCTTTCTAGAACAGGGCCACAGAGCATCATAGCTGTCCTCTTTCTAGAACAGGGCCACAGAGCATCATAGCTGTCCCCTTTCTAGAACAGGGCCACAGAGCAGCATAGCTGTCCTCTTTCTAGAACAGGGCCACAGAGCATAATAGCTGTCCTCTTTCTAGAACAGGGCCACAGAGCATCATAGCTGTCCTCTTTCTAGAACAGGGCCACAGAGCAGCATAGCTGTCCCCTTTCTAGAACAGGGCCACAGAGCAGCATAGCTGTCCCCTTTCTAGAACAGGGCCACAGAGCATCATAGCTGTCCTCTTTCTAGAACAGGGCCACAGAGCATCATAGCTGTCCCCTTTCTAGAACAGGGCCACAGAGCATCATAGCTGTCCTCTTTCTAGAACAGGGCCACAGAGCATCATAGCTGTCCCCTTTCTAGAACAGGGCCACAGAGCAGCATAGCTGTCCCCTTTCTAGAACAGTGCCACAGAGCAGCATAGCTGTCCTCTTTCTAGAACAGGGCCACAGAGCATCATAGCTGTCCTCTTTCTAGAACAGGGCCACAGAGCATCATAGCTGTCCTCTTTCTAGAACAGGGCCACAGAGCAGCATAGCTGTCCTCTTTCTAGAACAGGGCCACAGAGCAGCATAGCTGTCCCCTTTCTAGAACAGGGCCACAGAGCATCATAGCAGTCCACTTTCTAGAACAGGGCCACAGAGCATCATACCTGTCCTCTTTCTAGAGCAGGGCCACAGAGCAGCATAGCTGTCCTCTTTCTAGAACAGGGCCACAGAGCATCATAGCTGTCCCCTTTCTAGAACAGGGCCACAGAGCATCATAGCTGTCCCCTTTCTAGAACAGGGCCACAGAGCAGCATAGCTGTCCCCTTTCTAGAACAGGGCCACAGAGCATCATAGCTGTCCCCTTTCTAGAAAATGGCCACAGAGCATCATAGCTGTCCCCTCTTTAGAACAGGGCCACAGAGCATCATAGCTGTCCTCTTTCTAGAACAGGGCGACAGAGCATCATAGCTGTCCCCTTTCTAGAACAGGGCCACAGAGCAGCATAGCTGTCCTCTTTCTAGAACAGGGCCACAGAGCATCATAGCTGTCCTCTTTCTAGAACAGGGCCACAGAGCATCATAGCTGTCCTCTTTCTAGAACACAGAGCATCATAGCTGTCCCCTTTCTAGAACAGGGCCACAGAGCATCATAGCTGTCCTCTTTCTAGAACAGGGCCACAGAGCAGCATAGCTGTCCTCTTTCTAGAACAGGGCCACAGAACATCATAGCTGTCCCCTTTCTAGAACAGGGCCACAGAGCATCATAGCTGTCCTCTTTCTAGAACAG
Organism: Oncorhynchus clarkii lewisi; assembly: GCF_045791955.1. Lineage (NCBI taxonomy): Eukaryota > Metazoa > Chordata > Actinopteri > Salmoniformes > Salmonidae > Oncorhynchus > Oncorhynchus clarkii. Next base: position 99,476 of record NW_027260806.1, read on the forward strand.
GGCCACAGAGCAGCATTGCTGTCCTCTTTCTAGAACAGGGCCACAGAGCAGCAAAGCTGTCCTCTTTCTAGAACAGGGCCACAGAGCATCATATTTGTCCCCTTTCTAGAACAGGGCCACAGAGCATCATATTTGTCCCCTTTCTAGAACAGGGCCACAGAGCAGCGTTGCTGTCCTCTTTCTAGAACAGTATATTTGACCTCACAGCTTCACTACCAAATCCCAAAATGTCAAGCAGACAATCTAAGAAAATGAACAACAATGACAAATGGTTTGATGAAGAATTCAAAAACCTAAGAATTTTTTTTAGAGACCGATCCAACCAAAAACACAGAGATACAGAAAACCTGAGCCTTCACTATGGTGAATCACTAAAACAGTACAGAAATACACTATGGAAAAAGAAGGAACAGCACGTCAGAAATCAACTCAATGTAGTTGAAGAATTAATAGAATTTAACCAACTTTGGGAAAATTGAAAAACACTAAACAAACAACAACATGAATAATTATCTATCCAAAATGGAGATGTATGGGTAAACCACTTCTCCAGTCCTTTTGGTTCTATAACAAATAAAAAACAGCAAAAACATATACATGATCAAATACAAATCTTAGAACCAACTATTAAAGACGACCAGAACCCACTGGATTCCAGAACCCACTGGATTCTCCAATTACATTGAGTGAACTACAGGACAAAATATCAATCCTCCATCCCAAAAAGACCTGTGGTGTTGATGGTATCCTCAATGAAATGATAACATATGCAAACCACAAATTTCAATTGGCTATAATTAAACTATTTGAAATCATCCTCAGCTCTGGCATCTTGGAACCAGGGACGGATCATCCCAATCCACAAGAGTGGAGATTTGACCCCAATCTACCAGGGGAAATGCATCCTCAGCAACCTTAAGCAAATCTTTTGCATTATCATTAACATTTCTTCAGTGAAAAAAACCCATCATTGAGCAAAAACAACATAAATCCATGTTGAAAAACAAGAAGTGTGCAGTTAACATTCACAAATTGATGATTTCTTTCCCCTGGGCCATGGCGTGAGACGGGTATGCAGCTTGACCTCTTCAACACACACTACCGTTCAAAAGTTTGGTGTCACTTAGAAATGTCCTCGTTTTTGAAAGAATAGCAGCACATTTGTTGTCCATTATAATAACATCAAATTGATCAGACATACAGTGTAGACATTGTTAATGTTGTAAATGACTATTGTAGCTGGAAACGGCAGATTTTTTTATGGAATATCTACATAGGCGTACAGTGGCCCATTATCAGCAACCATCACTCCTGTGTTCCAACGGCACGTTGTGTTAGCTAATCCAAGTTTATCATTTTAAAAGGCTGATTGATCATTAGAAAACCATTTTGCAATGATGTTAGCACAGTAAAAACTGTTGTTCGGATTAAAGAAGCAATAAAAATTGACTTTAGACTAGTTGAGTATCTGGAGCATCAGCATTTGTGGGTTTGTTTACAGGCTCCAAATGGCCAGAAACAAAGACCTTTCTTCTGAAACTCATCCGTCTATTCTTGTTCTGAGAAATGAAGGCTATTCCATGTGAGAAATTGTCAAGAAACTGAAGATCTCGTACAACGCTGTGTACTACTCATTCACAGAACTCTGGCTCTGTGTCTCGAACCAGAATAGAAAGAGGAGTGGGAGGCCCCGGTGCACAACTGAGAAAGAGGAAAAGTACATTAGAGTGTCTAGTTTGAGAAACAATACGCCTCACAAGTCCTTAACTGGCAGATTCATTAAATAGTACCTGCAAAACACCAGTCTCAATGTCAAAAGTGAATAGGCGACTCAGGGATGCTGAAATTCTAGGCTGAGTTGCAAAGAAAAATCCATATCTCAGACTGGCCAATAAAAAGAAAAGATTGAGATGGGCAAAAGAACACAGACACTGGACAGAGGAACTGAATCAGAGAGATGCGTGGGCCTGCCTTAATTGACATCCACATTTTCGGCGCCCGGGGAACAGTGGGTTAACTGCCTTGCTCAGGTGCAGAACAACAGATTTTTTACCTTGTCAGCTCAGGGATTTGATCCAGCAACCTTTTGGTTGCTGGCTCTAACCACTAGACTACCTGCCGCCCATCACTTACAAAGAAGTGAACCTGTAGAAAAGTTGTCTCAGCTGGTACTGGGTCTGTTCACAAACAGACCCCACAAATCCCCAGGACAGCAACACAATTAGACCCAACCAAATCATGAGAAAACAAAAAGATCATTACTTGACACATTGGAAAGAATCAACAAAAAAACAGAGCAAACTAGAATGCTATTTGGCCCTAAACAGAGAGGACACAGTGACAGAATACCTGACCACTGTGACTGACCCAAACTTAAGGAAAGCTTTGGCTATGTATAGCCTTGCTATTGAGAAGGCAGACCTGGCTCTCAAGAGAAGACAGGGGGTACCCTTCCGAGTCAGTGTGTGGGGGTACAGGTTAGTGATGAGACTATATACAGGGGGTACCGAGTCAGTGTGTGGGTGTACAGGTTAGTGATCAGACTATATACAGGGGGTAAAGGTTAGTAATGAGACTATATACAGGGGGTACAAGTTAGTAATGAGACTATAAACAGGGGGTACAAGTTAGTAATGAGACTATATACAGGGGGTACAGGTTAGTGATGAGACTATATCCAGGGGGTACCGAGTCAGTGTGTGGGGGTACAGGTTAGTGATCAGACTATATACAGGGGTAAAGGTTAGTAATGAGACTATATACAGGGGGTACAGGTTAGTGTGTGGGGGTACAGGTTAGTGAAGGTCACTTGTACATGTAGGTTGGGGTAAAGTGACTATGAGTACATCATAAACAGATAGTAAGAGCAGTGTACATGTAGGTTGGGGTAAAGTGACTATGAGTACATCATAAACAGATAGTAACAGCATTGTAAAAATTAAGGATGGGGGGGGATCAATGCAAATAGTCTGGTGGCCATTTGATTAGCTGTCCGAGAGTCTTATGTCTGGGGAATAGAAGTTGTCAAGGAGCCTTTTGGTCCTAGACTTGACTTGACTTTTGAGGATCTGGGGACCCATGCCAAATCTTTTCAGTCTCCTGAGGGGGAAAAGGTGTTGTTGTGAACTCTTCTCGGTGTGTTTGGACCATGATCATTTGTTGGTGATGTGGAAACTCTCGACCTGCTCCACTACAGCCCCGGCGATGTTAATGGGGGCCTGTTCAGTCCTCCTTTTCCTGTAGTCCACCGTCATTTCCTTTGTCTTGATCACATTGAGGGAGAGGTTGTTGTCCTGGCGCCACACTGTCAGGTCTCTGACCTCCTCCCTATTGGCCTCCTCGTCGTTGTCGGTGATCAGGCTGTGACATCAACAAACTTAATGATGGTGTTGGAGTCGTGCCTGGCCGTGCAGTCATGGGTGAACAGGGAGTGCAGGAGGGGACTGAGCATGCACCCCTGAGGTGCCCGGGTGTTGTTGATCAGCGTAGGAGATGTGTTGTTGCCTACCCTTATCACCACTGCAACCCCTCAGGATGTCCAGGATCCAGTTGCAGAGGGAGGTGTTTAGTCCCAGGATCCTTCGCTTAGTGATGAGTTTTGAGGGCACTACGCTGAGCTGTAGTCAATGAATAGCATTCTCGTATAGGTGTTCCTTTTGTCCAGGTGGGAAAAGGCAGTGTGGAGTGAGTCTCACATGGGGTCTCCTCCCATCATCTCCTTTCCTCTCATCCTCTCCCCCATCCTCTCCTCTTGTCTCCTCCCATCCTCTCCTCACCTCCCACCCTCTCCTCTCCTCTGCTCTCCTCCTCTCCCATCCTCTCCTCTCCTCCCACCCTCTCTTCTCCTCTCCTCTGCTCTGCTCTCCTCCTCTCCTCTCCTCTCCTCTCCTCTCCTCTCCTCTCCCATCCTTTCCTCCCATCCCATCCTCTCCTCACCTTCTCTCCTCCTCTCTCCTCCCATCCCATCCTTTCCTCTCCTCTGCTCTCCTCCCAGCCCATCCTCTCCTCCCATCCTTTCCTCTCCTCTGCTCTCCTCCCAGCCCATCCTGTCCCATCCTCTCCTCCCAGCCCATCCTGTCCCATCCTCTCCACCCATCCCCTCCTCTCCTCCCATCCTCTCCTCTGCTCTCCTCCCATCCTCTCCTCCCATCCTCTCCCATCCTCTCCTCCTCTCCTCCCATCCTCTCCTCTGCTCTCCTCCCATCCTCTCCTCCCCTCCTCTCCCATCCTCTCATCCCCTCCTCTCCTCCCATCCTCTCCTCCCCTCCTCTCCCATCCTCCTCTCCCATCCTCTCCTCCCCTCCTCTCCATCCTCTCCTCCGATCCTCTCCTCCCCTCCTCTCCCATCCTCTCCTCCCCTCCTCTCCTCCCCTCCTCTCCCATCCTCTCCTCCCATCCTTTTCTCCCCTCCTCTCCCATCCTCTCCTCCCCTCCTCTCCTCTTCCATCCTCTCCTCCCCTCCTCTCCCATCCTCTCCTCCCATCCTCTCCTCCCAGCCTCTCCTCCTCTCCTCTCCCATCCTCTCCTCCCCTCCTCTCCATCCTCTCCTCCCAGCCTCTCCTCCCCTCCCCTCCTCTCCTCTCCTCTCCTCTCCTCTCTTCTCCTCTCCTCTCCTCTCCTCTCCTCTCCTCTCCTCTCCTCTCCTCTCCTCTCCTCTCCTCTCCCATCCTTTCCTCCCATCCCATCCTCTCCTCACCTTCTCTCCTCCTCTCTCCTCCCATCCCATCCTTTCCTCTCCTCTGCTCTCCTCCCAGCCCATCCTCTCCTCCCATCCTTTCCTCTCCTCTGCTCTCCTCCCAGCCCATCCTGTCCCATCCTCTCCTCCCAGCCCATCCTGTCCCATCCTCTCCACCCATCCCCTCCTCTCCTCCCATCCTCTCCTCTGCTCTCCTCCCATCCTCTCCTCCCATCCTCTCCCATCCTCTTCTCCTCTCCTCCCATCCTCTCCTCTGCTCTCCTCCCATCCTCTCCTCCCCTCCTCTCCCATCCTCTCCTCCTCTCCCATCCTCTCCTCCCCTCCGCTGCCATCCTCCTCCTCCCATCCTGTCCTCCCCTCCTCTCCCATCCTCTCCTCTCCTCCTCTCCCGTCCTCTCATCCCCTCCTCTCCTCCCATCCTCTCCTCCCCTCCTCTCCCATCCTCTCCTCTCCCATCCTCTCCTCCCCTCCTCTCCATCCTCTCCTCCCATCCTCTCCTCCCCTCCTCTCCCATCCTCTCCTCCCCTCCTCTCCTCTCCCATCCTCTCCTCCCCTCCTCTCCTCCCCTCCTCTCCCATCCTTTTCTCCCCTCCTCTCCCATCCTCCCCTCCTCTCCTCTTCCATCCTCTCCTCCCCTTCTCTCCCATCCTCTCCTCCTCTCCTCCCATCCTCTCCTCCCAGCCTCTCCTCCTCTCCTCTCCTCTCCCATCCTCTCCTCCCCTCCTCTCCATCCTCTCCTCCCAGCCTCTCCTCCCCTCCTCTAGCTACTTTACACCCAGGCCTCCCCCTGCCTATCCTCCCCTCCTCTAGCTACTTTACACCCAGGCCTCCCCTGCCTATCCCAAGGCTCTAACAGTATTCCTCTCTGGTGGGTGGTTGTGGGTCCTTTGAGTGATGAAGTGTGCTTCTATCCCCCTCTCCTACCCACGGGAAGGGCCTCTGGCTGCTAGAGTCCCGCTACCATCATCCTCATTATCCAAGCATTATCATGCTCTTCTCTGTCCTCTCCTTCACACACACACTGACATGCACACACACACACACACACACACACACACACACACACACACACACACACACACACACACACACACACACACACAAACATGCACACACACACACACAAGCACACACACACACACACACACACACACACACACACACACACACACACACACGCAAACACGCACACACAGAGACACACAAACATACACACACAGACACACAAACATGCACACACACACAGGCATGCACACACACACACACAAACACGCACACACACTCACACACACACATACACGCATGCATGCATGCACACACACACACACTGTGTGCTGCTCATAAAGTGCCTGTTGTGCTGCGCAAGAATAAGTATAAAGTGAAAAAAATCCTTGTGTTGCATTAAAGATGGAGGGAAAACTGTTTAGATAGGAAGGGTCTTCTGTGTTGTATTTGGGGAAAGAACGGAAGAGAGGAGAAGGGAAGCCACAGAAACACTGTCACCAGGGGAGGGAGTGAGAGCAGACGTTGAGGATGTATCTTAACATTTTTTTTATGTCTTGCTACTTTGGTCTCTCTGGCATATAGAGATATAGATAGATGGAGAGAAGAGGAGGAGAGGACAGGAGGATGAGAGGAGAGGAGAGAAAAGAGAGGGATGACAGGGAGATGCAACAGAAGGGATAGGCATTGGTGGAGTGGTCGAGCTCCCTTCAGTTCAGCTCAGTTTATCTGTTCTTGTAATTATCTTCTCCTCTCCCCCCTTCATTGTTACCTCTCCTCCTCCTCTCCCCCTCCATCCTCTTTCCTTTCCCTCCCATCATCATCCTTCCTCCTCCTCTTCCATCCTCTATCCTTCTCATCTCTTCCCATCTCCTCCTCCTCTTCCATCCTCTATCCTTCTCATCTCTTCCCATCTCCTCCTCCTCTTCCATCCTCTATCCTTCTCATCTCTTCCCATCTCCTCCTCCTCTTCCATCCTCTATCCTTCTCATCTCTTCCCATCTCCTCCTCCTCTTCCATCCTCTATCCTTCTCATCTCTTCCCATCTCCTCCTCCTCTTCCATCCTCTATCCTTCTCATCTCTTCCCATCTCCTCCTCCTCTTCCATCCTCTATCCTTCTCATCTCTTCCCATCTCCTCTTCCTCTTCCATCCTCTATCCTTCTCATCTCTTCCCATCTCCTCCTCCTCTTCAATCCTCTATCCTTCTCATCTCTTCCCATCTCCTCCTCCTCTTCCATCCTCTATCCTTCTCATCTCTTCCCATCTCCTCCTCCTCTTCCATCCTCTATCCTTCTCATCTCTTCCCATCTCCTCCTCCTCTTCCATCCTCTATCCTTCTCATCTCTTCCCATCTCCTCCTCCTCTTTCATCCTCTATCCTTCTCATCTCTTCCCATCTCCTCCTCCTCTTCCATCCTATATCCTTCTCATCTCTTCCCATCTCCTCCTCCTCTTCCATCCTCTATCCTTCTCATCTCTTCCCATCTCCTCCTCCTCTTCCATCCTCTATCCTTCTCATCTCTTCCCATCTCCTCCTCCTCTTCCATCCTCTATCCTTCTCATCTCTTCCCATCTCCTCCTCCTCTTCCATCCTCTATCCTTCCCATCTCTTCCCATCTCCTCCTCCTCTTCCATCCTCTATCCTTCTCATCTCTTCCCACCTCCTCTTCCATCCATTCTGACACAGTATGTCACTACCATCCTACCCTAGGAGAGACTGATGGTGCAGTATGTCACTACCATCCTACCCTAGGAGAGACTGATGTTGCAGTATGTCACTACCATCCTACCCTAGGAGAGACTGATGGTGCAGTATGCACTACCCTCCTACCCTAGGAGAGACTGATGGTGCAGTATGCCACTACCATTCTACCCTAGGAGAGAATGATGGTGCAGTATGTCACTACCATCCTACCCTAGGAGAGACTGATGGTGCAGTATGCCACTACCATCCTACCCTAGGAGAGACTGATGGTGCAGTATGCCACTACCATCCTACCCTAGGAGAGACTGATGGTGCAGTATGTCACTACCATCCTACCCTGGGAGAGACTGATGGTGCAGTATGACTCTACCATCCTACCCTAGGAGAGACTGATGGTGCAGTATGCCACTACCATCCTACCCTAGGAGAGACTGATGGTGCAGTATGTCACTACCATCCTACCCTAGGAGAGACTGATGGTGCAATATGCCACTACCATCCTACCCTGGGAGAGACTGATGGTGCAGTATGACTCTACCATCCTACCCTAGGAGAGACTGATGGTGCAGTATGTCACTACCATCCTATCCTAGGAGAGACTGATGGTGCAGTATGCCACTACCATCCTACCCTAGGAGAGACTGATGGTGCAGTATGCTACTACCATCCTACCCTAGGAGAGACTGCTGGTGCAGTATGTCACTACCATCCTACCCTAGGAGAGACTGATGGTGCAGTATGCCACTACCATCCTACCCTAGGAGAGACTGATGGTGCAGTATACAGTATGCCACTACCATCCTACCCTAGGAGAGACTGATGGTGCAGTATACAGTATGCCACTATCATCCTACCCTAGGAGAGACTGATGGTGCAGTATGTCACTACCATCCTACCCTAGGAGAGACTGATGGTGCAGTATGCCACTATCATCCTACCCTAGGAGAGACTGATGGTCCAGTATGCCTCTACCATCCTACCCTAGGAGAGACTGATCTCAACTCGGCACAGCCAGAAGAGGACTGGCCACCCCTCATAGCCTGGTTCCTCTGTAAGTTTCTTCCCAGGTTCTGGCCTTTCTAGGGAGTTTGTCCTAGCCACCGTGCTTCTACACCTGCATTGCTTGCTGTTTGGGGTTTTAGGCTGGGTTTCTGTACAGGACTTTGAGACATCTGCTGATTTAAATACATGTGATTTATTGCTGTAGGTCAGACAGCATCTCAGGGCTAAAGGCTCTGAGAGTCACAGAGTCATCTTCATCTTTCTATCCTTTCACCTCCTCTCCTCCTGCTGTCCACCCCTCCTACAGTTTAACCTGCTACCCCCGTTACTGTTTACCCTCCTCTCCTCCTGCTGTCCACCCCTCCTACAGTTTAACCTGCTACCCCCGTTACTGTTTACCCTCCTCTCCTCCTGCTGTCCACCCCTCCTACAGTTTAACCTGCTACCCCCGTTACTGTTTACCCTCCTCTCCTCCTGCTGTCCACTCCTCCTACAGTTTAACCTGCTACCCCCATCCCGCTCATCGTCCCTCCTTCATCTGTCCTCCTCCTATCTCCTCATTCATACAGTATGTTGAGCAGCATGACCTGCTAGCTACTATATGGTAGTATGGTGAGCAGCATGACCTGCTAGCTACTATATGGTAGTATGGTGAGCAGCATGACCTGCTAGCTACTATATGGTAGTATGGTGAGCAGCATGACCTGCTAGCTACTATATGGTAGTATGGTGAGCAGCATGACCTGCTAGCTACTATATGGTAGTATGGTGAGCATCATGACCTGCTAGCTACTATATGGTAGTATGGTGAGCAGCATGACCTGCTAGCTACTATATGGTAGTATGGTGAGCAGCATGACCTGCTAGCTACTATATGGTAGTATGGTGAGCAGCATGACCTGCTAGCTACTATATGGTAGTATGGTGAGCAGCATGACCTGCTAGCTACTATATGGTAGTATGTTGAGCATCATGACCTGTTAGCTACTATATGGTAGTATGGTGAGCAGCATGACCTGCTAGCTACTATATGGTAGTATGGTGAGCAGCATGACCTGCTAGCTACTATATGGTAGTATGGTGAGCAGCATGACCTGCTAGCTACTATATGGTAGTATGGTGAGCAGCATGACCTGCTAGCTACTATATGGTAGTATGTTGAGCATCATGACCTGTTAGCTACTATATGGTAGTATGTTGAGCAGCTACTATATGGTAGTATGTTGAGCTATATGGTCATGACCTGTTAGCTACTATATGGTAGTATGGTGAGCAGCATGACCTGCTAGCTACTATATGGTAGTATGTTGAGCATCATGACCTGTTAGCTACTATATGGTAGTATGGTGAGCAGCATGACCTGCTAGCTACTATATGGTAGTATGGTGAGCAGCATGACCTGCTAGCTACTATATGGTAGTATGTTGAGCAGCATGACCTGCTAGCTACTATATGGTAGTATGGTGAGCAGCATGACCTGCTAGCTACTATATGGTAGTATGGTGAGCAGCATGACCTGCTAGCTACTATATGGTAGTATGGTGAGCATCATGACCTGCTAGCTACTATATGGTAGTATGGTGAGCAGCATGACCTGCTAGCTACTATATGGTAGTATGGTGAGCATCATGACCTGCTAGCTACTATATGGTAGTATGGTGAGCAGCATGACCTGCTAGCTACTATATGGTAGTATGGTGAGCAGCATGACCTGCTAGCTACTATATGGTAGTATGGTGAGCATCATGACCTGCTAGCTACTATAT